>NW_024526377.1:5335833-5473551 GCF_017590135.1 Pyrgilauda ruficollis
CTAAGTTTCCAGTATGTGTTTTTGTATTCCTTTGGGTCTGGCAGTGATCAGTGTCTCCATTCTGTCCCACCTCTGTGAATCATCAGGCCATTCTTTATCCCTGGGTCTGGGCGTCCTGTGAAGCTGGAGGCAATATGCTGGGGTCTTGCTGACTGCTGTGTGCCCCAGACATTCTGAGAGCCCTGTCCCTGCTTTATGCTCCTGCTGGTGTCTCCACACCCAGCCATCTTCCATTTCCACCACTCTTAGTCTTCCTATCACAGTGCTGCACACCCTGACTAATAGAGCTGTGTGATCAACATCAATTTAATCCTGCCAAGGAGTCATGCCTTGTTTCTTGATCATCTTTCAGCTCACCTAGTGCACTGCATTTCAATCTAGTACAACATTCAAAACAGGACAAAATTTGATTTTTATGCATTTTTCTACTTGTTTAAATCATTGAGAGCTTCTTTTCATTTGCCAGGTAAGGTTGATTTTAATTTTCTTCAGCTATTGACGATTAAGCTTGTCCCTAGTCTTTACCTGCTGGATATGGTCACCACAATAAATCATATCTCTGATTAGCTACTCCATTCTGAAATAGATGTTTGAGGTGAAAGGAATCATCCTCTGATGAAAAATATGTTTTTTTTGCCACTGGCAGTAAGAGAACTTAGATTTGCTTAGTCCAGTCAGCCAAATCTTTGTTAGTTTAGGCTGCAAAAAAACCTTTTACAGAAACACAGCTGGAACCATTTCCAAATGCTCAGTGAACCACAGAGACCCACAACATGCTCTGACTGTCCAACACTTGTCACACACCTTCTGCTGGCCCGAGAAGGTACAGAAAATCAATGGAACTTCAGCCTGTAAGGCTAGAAATAATCTGCATAATAAACTTGAGGAGTTTGAGATTTAGAATACTTAAAATGGCTGATCTAAAAAATAAGATCCTGCCTGCCCTGTTCAATCTGATCTAGCACCAGAGAAGAAAGACATTTTTTTTTTTTTTTTTTTTTTGTTTGTTTGTTTGTTTGTTTGGTTGGTTGGTTTGTTTTTTTTTTTGGTTTTTTTTTGGGGGAAAGACAAGAAGTTGAATAACTAAACTATGATAAAAATTCTGCTTTTGTTTGGAGATGAGAGGAACAAACCACTTTCTTCTTTTTATCTTTCCTCAAAAGCCCAGACACCTTCTGCTCAAACTATAATGGCTTGTAGTATGTTTACCACTGTCAAAGCACAGAGGTGAACATCAGGTATGCCACAATTGGAATAGTCTCCTCTCTGACTTTTTTTAACGTAGCAGTACTTCAAACCCTTGGAAATCAAGAATG
Organism: Pyrgilauda ruficollis; assembly: GCF_017590135.1. Taxonomy (NCBI): domain Eukaryota; kingdom Metazoa; phylum Chordata; class Aves; order Passeriformes; family Passeridae; genus Pyrgilauda; species Pyrgilauda ruficollis. The sequence goes on from NW_024526377.1 coordinate 5,337,150, forward strand.
ATTTGAGTGTTGGATAAAGGATTCTATTATTGCACAATGTATGAGCTGTTACAAATAGGTGCTTAGGGATAGATATCCTATGTAGGCTGTGTTTGAGATATTACCTTCCAGAAGCACTGGTTTTATTTTATGTTTCCTAATCTCATGGAAATTAACCTTTTGGAAAGCTGTTGTTCCACTGCCTGGATGAAGAGCAACAAGTAGTTTACAACATTTGTGGAAAAAGAACACAACCTTTCATTTCAACTGCAAGGCAACACAAATGCCATGGAAAAGCAGTGTCCAAAACTGAGGCAAACAGTTTTTGCAGTGGTCACCACTGACTTGAAAGCCTTATGGAAGCAGCTGCTTCTGAATATCCTTTTAAGCCCATTGAGCCTTGATCCAGCTGTTAAAAATAACAATGTTTTTCATCCTCCGTAATAATCGGATCTCACTGGGCAGCGCTGGAGGAGCAGTTGCATAAAAAAGCTTTGGTTGCATAACAAAAGTGCACTGTACCTCCCGAGCCCCAGGGAAGCAGGCAGGTCTGTGTGGCAGCCTGCAGCCCTCACAGCTCCCTGTGCTGACACTGGCACCTGCCAAGGGGCTCTGGCATCTGCCAAGGGGCTCTGGCATCCGCCAAGGGGCTCTGGCATCTACCAAGGGGCTCTGGCATCTACCAAGGGGCTCTGGCACCTGCCAAGGGGCTCTGGCATCTACCAAGGGGCTCTGGCACCTGCCAAGGGGCTCTGGCATCTACCAAGGGGCTCTGGCACCTGCCAAGGGGCTCTGGCAGCCTCACACCTCTGCAAAGAGCTGCAGAGTATTCTGCCACACCAGGGTTTGGATAAGGGTTGGTGCTGCCTCACTCTCCTGCAGAGGAAGGTCACAGGAAGAGGGTCTGCATCTCATGATCTGTGCATTATCTCAGTCCTCTGGTGCCTCCTCTGGCTTTGTACAGATGTTCTGGACTTTGCTGTCCTAAGCCTCTGCTCTCTCTGCTGCAGGGCACAGAGTGGGGCACTCGGGTTTCCTGATGTCACAGATGCATCCATGGCAGTCACCTCTCAGAGCCCCTCTGTTGGTGTCTGGATCTCTGCAGCTGAGTGCCCACAACTCCCCTGAGACGATTCACCACTTCCCGTTCTTCTGCTTCCCCAGGAGCCACAGTGACACCCACCTGGGGTATATTCTGTGGTCACATTTTTGGATTTAAAGACCAGGAGCTCCCCATCAGCAATGCACTTTAGTACATGCAAAGCTGAAACATTCAGTCCCTCTGGAAGTCAGTAGGACATTTCACACTGTTAAGTACTTCCCTGGATCGGTCTCAGCCTGAGCATGAACTTTGCTATTTCTCTTACAACAAGATTAACTAAGAATGAAGGAAAGTGGAAACAGCTAAAACTTTCCTTTTAAAGAAGCGAAAATGAAGACAAATATTTCCCTGAAGACTTACCAGCAGTAAGTTTGGATAAATTCTTGTGGAAAAATGTGAGACCTATTTCCACAGAGGTTTCCTACCTATTTTAAGCAGCAAACTTCAGCTGATATTTTTTTGTGTTCACAGAACTGCACTACATGCTGCAGTTGGGTTTTACAGGATGTAATAATCCAGAGGCAAATGGCAAAGTAATAACTGTCTTAACTAAGAGAAGTTAATTTAGTTGATCTTAACTGAACATGCATAGGCAAGATGGGGTTCTATTATTATCTCATGCCAGGAAAACTCCAAAGAGTTCAGAGAAGAGACTTATCCTGTGAAACACCTGATAAATGCACTGCACCCGAGGGCATTTTTTAAGGTCTTTGAAGTCACATCAGCCTGGTTTTTGTGAAATGCAGTAAAGATGGGCACTGTTGGGCACTGTTAGCTGTTCTGTGTTTCATTGCTCAGAACAGCTTTCCTTTTCCAAAGCTGACTGTGACTGAAGCCAGCCTGCTGCTATGAAAGGGTAAATTGCCTCTTTGAGGGCCCTTTGGCAGACACTGTGTGTAAAGAGCATCCAGGCATTTTGGTTACTCACCATTACACCACAGGAATGTTGAAGAGTTTCCAGTTTGGAAAACACAGCACCAGGTCCATACCCTCTGAACAGGTTAAAGAAAGACATTAATGCTGGACTATTTATTTTCCTCAAAAACTGCCTGTCCCTGATCTTCATGGTGGTACCCACAATGGGCAGAACTTGGAGGAAGATTGCCAAAATCTGTGTTGCTGAATGTGTGGTAGAAAGGCCATGCTTGAAGGAATGATCAGTATGAAGCAGGTGCCTTCAGGTGGATGAGTGAGGCTCTGCTTGTCACCTGAAGCCTTTAGAAGAAAGAACCACTGGATGTTATTCAGCTCCAGAAAATGCAATCAAGAGCATCTCAGGACTTGCTGAGAATGTTTGATAAGTCTCAGCAGTAAATAGATGCATCTGGGAAGATCACCAGACATTTCTCTTCTCTTTTCAGGTGTCAGACTCTTCTCTTTTCTCTCTCAGACTCTGTGGCTTCAGTGAGATCTCTGAGGAAGCAAACCCACCTCAAATAAAAGCTCATAGGTTTTCATTAAAATCATGAAAACGTATATTGGCATATTTCACACAGCCCTGATATTTTCCTTTCTCCTGACTGCAGTTTTTATCATTTAGGGTACCATTTGCTCAATTTATTACAACGTGCTCTTGGTTTCATTCTCCCACTTTGCAACCTTGGTGCATTTTCTTCCCGTGAAGGATCACAATATAAATCACTAGGTCAGGGAATAATGAGTTAAGTATTTTTTAAAAGCCTCCCACTGAAAGTCAGGATATCAACTCATTATTCAGCAGGTGATGTGGTATAATAAGGGGACATTTTTTCCTTTAATTACTGTTGAAAATGGAATAAGGGCAGCAGAAAGACTTAGTTTTCTGAGACAAGGATTTCAGCTTCACTGGGCTTTAGTTCACTAGAATCACCTAATAGGCTTGAGTATAAAGAGCTGGACAAAGCTAAAAGGAAAAATAAACCAATGAAAGACTCCAGCAGGACTTTGCCTTCCTATTCTGAAAAAATAGATTAAATATGATTATACCATTACGTAAATAGACAGTGAGAAAAGGCTGACCTTGTGGTCTGTGAGTTGAATGGAATGGAGCATCTCCTGGTTTCCAGCCCTATCTCTTCCAGACTTGTTTGCTCATGACAGCAGGGGTGAATGTTCAAAGAATCACAAACACAAAGGCCAGGAGGGACCATTAGACTTACCTCACTGAACTGCTGCAAACCTGATTATGAGGTGGTTTTGCCCAGTACTTTCTGCTCTGACCCAGTTGAATATGGTGAGGGTGAGCAAGGACACATTTGTGGGAGGGAGGTGGGCTGGCAGGGGCAATGGGTGGATTGTGGGTTTTTTATCAGATTAAAGTGGCATCATAAGCTCTGAGGAAGGCAGTAGAACGTCTCTCAGAATCAAATATGCAGGCAACAATCCTGTCACCAGCACCTTGTGTCTCCCTGAGAGGGGAACTCCAAGTTCCTGCCCAGCCCTCAGTGGGAACAGAATCACCACCTTTTAACAAGCTCATTCCTACCTGTGGCTGCTGCCAAGTCCATCCCTGGCCTGACCCAACTGAGTCCCCCAGGGCCTGTGTCAATGCCACCTCCAGCTGCTGACTCTGCAGCCACCAGAAAGACGTCAAGTCAAGATTCGAGAAGGATTCTTGCAGGTAGATGTTGTGGTAACTAATCCTTTCAAAGGGCAGCAGAAAGACTTAGTTTTCTGAGACAAGGATTTCAGCTTCACTGGGCTTTAGTTCACTAGAATCACCTAATAGGCTTGAGTATAAAGAGCTGGACAAAGCTAAAAGGAAAAATAAACCAATGAAAGACTCCAGCAGGACTTTGCCTTCCTATTCTGAAAAAATAGATTAAATATGATTATACCATTACGTAAATAGACAGTGAGAAAAGGCTGACCTTGTGGTCTGTGAGTTGAATGGAATGGAGCATCTCCTGGTTTCCAGCCCTATCTCTTCCAGACTTGTTTGCTCATGACAGCAGGGGTGAATGTTCAAAGAATCACAAACACAAAGGCCAGGAGGGACCATTAGACTTACCTCACTGAACTGCTGCAAACCTGATTATGAGGTGGTTTTGCCCAGTACTTTCTGCTCTGACCCAGTTGAATATGGTGAGGGTGAGCAAGGACACATTTGTGGGAGGCAGGTGGGCTGGCAGGGGCAATGGGTGGATTGTGGGTTTTTTATCAGATTAAAGTGGCATCATAAGCTCTGAGGAAGGCAGTAGAACGTCTCTCAGAATCAAATATGCAGGCAACAATCCTGTCACCAGCACCTTGTGTCCCCCTGAGAGGGGAACTCCAAGTTCCTGCCCAGCCCTCAGTGGGAACAGAATCACCACCTTTTAACAAGCTCATTCCTACCTGTGGCTGCTGCCAAGTCCATCGCATGCCTGACCCGAGTCCCCCAGGGCCTGTGTCAATGCCACCTCCAGCTGCTGACTCTGCAGCCACCAGAAAGACGTCAAGTCAAGATTCGAGAAGGATTCTTGCAGGTAGATGTTGTGGTAACTAATCCTTTCACTGTACTAGGGAGGAAAATCAATGTGATGGTTCATAAATTATTATAATGAAACTATTTTTTTGAGACTTTCCATTCCTTTAAATAAAACTTAATAGATATCACACTGCCAAAAGGGCAGGGAAATACATTGTGTGGCAGGTGGGATAATCTCAGAATTGAAAGGGTTTTGACTGACAAAAAGTAACATTTTAAAACATCCTATGTACAGATGTTAAAGCATCTGAAGGAGTTGTGTGGCCATTTCTCTAGTGAAATCATGCTAAATTGTTGTAATCCACAGCAGCTTTATGTAACATATTGTTTATTGTACTTAAATTCAAGGAATTCCCCTATTCGAATAAGTATTAGATGTACTCAAAAAAATTCCACTGTTCACCACCCACTTTACAGAGGCTTTATTCCTCAAAACAAACAAAAACACACCAAAACCCATCCAAATCTAAACTACTCACAACAACCTTCATAGAAAAGTTCAACCAGGCATACAGAAATTAAAGCTCAAGAACAAAGAAAGTGTTTTTCTTGTTTGTTTCCCCTGGTCCTCTGCTTTCCCCTCACTCCCTCCTACCTGCAGCTTTCTTATCTGTAGCTCATTCTTTCTCTCTTCTGTTTGACCTGGGGTCAAATGTATCATTGCTTCCATTAGATCCTTCAATATTTTGCATTTTCTTGTGAAGTCCTCACCCAGTTTGCTCTTTACTAAAGATTAAAGAAGGCTGTTTTTCATGCTGTTTTGAGGGAGCAAGAATATCTGCAAATGCCTCTGGTACCTTCCTGCGCCAGTCTCACTCTCTGTGCCTTCTACACTTCCAGGAGGAAAAGCTGCCAGAAACTGTCCCTGGAGTATCTGTCCCTTTGTACACTGAGGGAGATGAGCACATTTGCAGAATTAATGGGCTGTGGTGACATCCCAGTGACCCTGAGAAAGTTACTGATACACTTAGAGGCAACAGAGCAGGATGACAGACGAGATACTTGAAATACCTGAATCCTGCTCTGCAGCAAGGCTCAGCTCAGGAGGAACCTCACATCAGCCAGTCTGCAGCTTCCCCTCCCAGGCCGAGCAGAAGGGGAAAACTGCTATGGATCTCGTGTCAGCTGCTGTCTGCAGGTCAGTATCTTCTGCATTTACAACATAGGGAATGACACAGCTCGTGGACTTGGCTTTCAGGATGGTAGGGAGATCTTTCATGGGTACTGCCTTGTCCTAGTGCCAGTTAGCAGGACAGTAGAAGCCGGCTATCTGCAGTGATATTGGGAGCTCCAATGGATGTGCATGAGGATAATATTGTGGACAGAATTTTTGAGATGTGGACAGGAATTTTGAGGATTTTTGAGGTTATGGAGTTGAAAGAGAAAATAATATTGCCTGAACTGCGAGGAGAGAAAGAAAAAGGAAAGTTAGACAGGGAGATGGCAGGAGTGGGGAGTTCCCCAGATGAGTACATTGTCTGAAGAAATACCCTGCTTTGATTTCTTTGGTGTGGACTTGCAGCTGATTTATTTGATAGCCCCTGGCTGTCAACTGGCAGGGACTGTGAATAATTTTTCTCTCATCACCAACTCACTGGGACTCATCATTTTATATGGCTTCCACAGTTCCCCCTTCACTGTTTCTTTTACCCTTGCAGTCTGATGAACACTAATCTCCTTAGCTGCTGTTCATTTCCTCAAATCAAATTTTCCTTCCCTTTGAACATTTTCCACTTTCTAGAAAAGTTTTGCACAGTCTACTCTAATGTGCAGGCTTGATCTGTGTTTTACCATAACAAAGTTCTTTGCTCTTTTCCCTATTTCTTTTCTAACAATTAAACTTTTTTTTTCCCCCTGTATTTATTTTTTCTTTTTTGGGAGGGATGGAGGGAAGAAAAGGCTCGCCCCTCAGGACTGAGCTGCTTTTTCCACACAATTATCCATGACGTAGGGCATGAGCACAAGGGCCAGGGGAGACAAAGAAGTGCTGGAATGAGATTGTCCAGGGTGAGACATGTGGATCAGACATGCTGAGTGCCAGGGAAGGGACCAGTGGATACACAGCATGTCCAGTGATGAACCTGGGTGGGGAAAAAGGCTCCACTGAGACACAAAAAGAAGAGCACCCAAGTCACCCAGACTGGGTTTCAGGACCAACCTGCTCTGCTCTCCTTCCTTTCTACCTTCTGTCATTTTCCCCAGCACCTCCTTTTCTCCTCTCTCCTCCTCTGTCCCAGGGAAGCTGGGGAAGCATGACAGCCTGTCAGTGATGGAGGGCTTATGGGAAGGGCTAATTGCTTCCTCTGTTTTGTTCACATGTACAAATAGACCATTACTTACAATCATTACCCAGTCATCATCCATCATACAGACTCATTCTATTTTCCACGCACTAAATATGTCACAGGCCCCAAATTTGTCACTAATTGTACAAAAGGCCTGTGCAGGCCTGTGTTAGGAGCCAGTAATTTGTTAATATAAGATATGGGACTTTGGCTTTATCTCGAATTTCCAAATGTTACTGAGGCAGTTAAATTTCTTACTTGTTTAAGAGGCAGCACAATCCTCAACTTTCTGTCACTTTTATGAAACCATATATAAATCACAGCAATTCCCATGTTACAACATTGCTTTCTGTTATAATAGCTATAATATAATAATATAATAATTATTAATATATATAACTATAATATATCAATAACTATAATAGCTAAACTATAAAGTGCAATGCTGAAAATGATGGCCATTTCTTCCATTTATATTCAAATTTTTTCACTTGAATGTTCCTCATCTTTTTGGTTCCTAACCAATTTAAACTCTGTATAAGAGTTGCTAATTTTTTCATCAGTTCATGATGTTTGTGGCAGCAGAAGCACAAACAAAACAGTGAAAAACAAACAAAAAAAAGGTATGAAGGACCTACTCTCACTCTCAATTATATTTAGACAATTACAACAAAACACAATAGAGCTTCAGAGCAGTATAGGGGCAGGAACTGACATCAGATTAATCTTTGCAGCCAGAATATCTGTAACTGTTAATTTTTTTCATGTTCACCCTGTAGTAACACACAGAATCAAAATTTGCTCTTCAGTCCCTGCTCTGCTTTGGGTACTGTGCAGGCTGGGGGGATATTTCAGCTAGAAAAATGCCTTAAAATGCATAATTCAAGCTATTTGTCTTTATTTTTCCTTATAAAAGATACACAGCTACAATGGTTAGCCACTGGCCAGTGTGAAAACAAGACAGCTTGACAATGTCTGTTTGCTTTAAGGATATTTTACACTCTGTCTTGAAGGTTTTGGAAAACATGGGTGTGTTGTAACACACCACTTGAACATGAAAGATTTCCAGTCTAGTTGAAATGCTAATTGGAATGTGTACATGCCAGCTATTAATATATATTCACATAAGAGAAACACGTAAGAACACATAAGAGAAAACTGAGTATCAGCATCAGAGAAGTTCTTGATCCTTGAACTCCTCTGGCCTGGTCTGGGTGTGAGCAACCATTGAACAAATGGTTGCTCTTTCTGGACCAACTTATTCCCTCCCTGATTCCATAGTTTCCTGCAAGTTATTTTAGGGTTAGACTCAATAATCTTAAAGACCTTTTCCAGCCTAAATGTTTCTATGATTCTATTGGATTCCCTGGTGATCATGTCACATTCATATTTTCTGAAAAATTCCTTCACCCAGGACTTTTCTCCTAGGAAGCTGAGAAGCCTCAGAGAAAAAGGAAAACAATATTTATCTGATTTGCTTCTCCTGTGTTTTGCTCCTTTGGAATGTGGTTGGAGATTGTTTACCAACAGGTGATTTTTTTATTGGTTTCTGCTGTGGTTTGTTTTGACTCAATGGCCAACCAGTGCCAAGCTGTGTCAGGACTCTGGAGAGAGTCAAGGGTTTTCATTATTATCTTTTTAGCCTTCTGTAGGTATCTTTCTGTATTATTTTGTATAGTTTAGTATTCTTTAATATAATATAGTATCATAAACCAATAAATTAGCCTTCTGAGAACATGGAGTCAGATTCTTCAGTCCTTCCTTCCAACATCGAGGTGCCCCACAAATACAATAGTGATCGTACCCTATTTTTGCTTGGAGCTGCACAAAAGACTTCAGTGGGAAGAGAGGCAGCACCAAGGGGCTGGGGCACACACACAGTGCAGATTCTAGCTGTGGTGTGGAGAGTGCTGTAACCTCCTGGTGCTCTCAGCTCATAATCACCTGCCTCTCAACAGGTCTGATTTGTTGGGACAGGGATCCGCCGAGGTGATTATGCTTCAGCAACAGCTTGGGTGTGGTGATCTTGGGAATCTCTGCAAGGAGCTCTCCAATGTAAAACACGCCCTGTAGACATGGATAACACATCCAGGCACAAGAGGAGACGATGCAAAGATGCCCCACCCAAGATGCTCGTGACTGGTTTATCTTCCTCTCTCTTTGCAAAGTCCGTGAGCTGCCAGTGAACAGACTTAAAGCACTGATCTACAGCCAAAGCTGACAGCACAGTGGGCAGTACTGAACCTCCAAACCTCTGTGTAATATAAATTGTCTGCCATTCCCAGAGGTCATCTTGTCACTAGACTCAGTAATTTATCTGCAGTTTGCCGTGGAGCACCTGAAGAGTGTTACCAACCAATTAAATCTACATTTATGTAGGTTAAAGAAAGACTTTTCATGCTGAAGCTGTTCACCCACCCTGTCAGCCTGGTCATGACGTCAAGGCAATTGGAGCCAGAGCTGTCCCTCAGCTCTCCAGGTTGCTGTGACAGTGACCTGGGTCAGCCAGCACAGAGCTCAGGCCCTGACTGAATTTGCCAGGCCTTTCAAATAGGATTTTCTGCCAGTGCCAAATCCAAGCTATTGCAGCCAGGTTACTATTTAAATACATTACCTAAGTTAATGTATTTAAAAGTACATTATGCCATGGTCAATGATGGAGGTACTCAGTCATGCCATGGTAAAAAGGATTAAGTAGTAAAAAAGGTAAGGCTACCAAAAGAAATGGCTTTCCTTTTATTGTGTGATTTTCTTCAAAAAAACAAATTTTTAGGGGGTGCTTAATACTAGTTTTAATCCTTCATGGTTACAAACACTGAAAGTGCTACTTAGGAAGGGAGGAAACCCCCCATCTCTGGTTCCTAGTAAAATCCACCCTGAAACCACCAAGATAAGATAATAATGACAAGATTTGTATGCTCAGCACAGACTCTGCTTTCTGAGCTGGTTAGAGCAGCACAAATAACAGTTTTGAGCACCTGTATTCTGAAGGGTGAATAATTCATATCCCTCCCTGTCCCCTGCTTTCCAGATTATGCTGATATTTTTTCATCGTGTTTGCTTGAGTCTGTGTATCTCTAAGTCATGTATATGCTGCCAGTTACCTTTCAGAGCCCTGTGTAACGTGGCAGAGATTTGCTGGCTGAATGAGTGCTGTCAGAGTAGACAAATTCAAAGCTTCGTGTGCTGGCCTTCAGCAGTGTCATCGTGATGGATGGGAGACATCTCCTTCCTCACTTTGCAGATTGATCTGTTCCATTTAACAGTGTTTGGATAATGGTTACTTTGTGCTCCAGGGGAATGGTTTTCTACTGTGTCCTTAAAGCTAGGGGCAAAAATTACATAGATAGATAGACATACAGATAGATAGATAGATAGATATAGATGTATAGATGTATAGATATATAGATATATATAGATATATATAGAGATATATATATATATCCCCAAAAATACCCCACAAAAATAATCTGAAAAACTTTGATCTTCATGAGTGCCAGCATTGTAAGAGGAGGTGAAGAGACACCACAGAAGGAGTTTTATCATGGAATTTCCTCCTGAAACCTGAGATCCTCTGCTCCCCTCAGTGTCACCAATCACACAGAAGCTCAAGTTTGAAAGTTCAGAGATGTAACTTCTTGGAAGCCCTCTTCTATGTCACAACCTCTCTTAAACATGCTCACTTACTTCCTCATCTGAAGTATATACTCCTCACAGTAATTCTATTTCAAATGCCAGTACATTTCTGAATATAGAACATAATTTTGAGCTCAGAGCTATGTTCTTGCCTCACACCTTCAAGTTTAGCAACTTTCAGAGGATGTCTGGTGGGAAGGTCCATGCTGAGCCGGGCAAGGTGTGCTGTTGTAAGGACAGCACAAGATTTACAGGACCTGAAATCTCTCCTTACTTGGTTCAGATGTCTAAACACAGGCCTCTAATGCAGTTTGGCTCCTTCACATAACCCATCTGCCTCTCCAGGTGGACATACTTTTTCGTGGGCCCTATGTTATCATGTCTGCGAGTGTTGTGTTAATATCTTGGATAGGAGAAAAAGTCTAAACCAGACACCTGAAAATTAAGCGGTGCATCCTGAATTGTATAAAAGTGGCACTAGGCACCCTCATCAAAGCAACTGGGGGTCACTGCAAGTGCCTTGCAAGTGGTCACAGAGAGGCACAGACCACATCCCCTTCCCCAAAGCAGGGCTGCTCTGACAGTGCAGGTGGGTTCTGCTCACCAGGGGCAGCAGCATGAGGATAGTGCCTTTGTGTGATGTGTCACAGCAATTCCATTAATGTCTGTGTAGTCCTTTCAGCATGGGAAGCAGAATAACTCTGCTTTTTCTTTTCACAGCACAGTTGCCTGCCTTTTCCTAGCTCTGTTTTTACCATTTGAACAAAAAATGCATTTACAGTGATTTGTGCTTTAAGGCAAGTTGAGTTGATTAGAGCCATATTTTCTAATTGATATTTGCTTTGTCCTTGTTAGTCATCATTTGTAATGTGCTGTTGTCTTTAAGTGATCATAATTATATTAAAAATTGGTTATGCACTTCCAGGAGTTTTCCAACCCATTACCACTAATTAAGAACATTGCTTAGTGTAAGCTCAACAGCTGGAATACACCTAGAGAAGTGTTAATTTCCCAGACATTGCTGGTGTTCCCAGTGTAAACTGACCATAGGAGACATAAGCACTTTTTCTTCCTCTTTTAAAACAAGTTTGTTTCCAGGATGGAGAGTCTCCTGTCAACAAATCAAGCAAAGGGAACAGCAGGCAAACGGGGCAAAAAAGCAAGATAATGTTGCAGTGGATGCAGCATCCATGTAACATTTGCTTTTCCTTCTTTTCCAGCTGTGTTTTTTCCCCCCAGATTTTAACATCTGTTTTTTAGAAATTCAGGTTCTTTTCCTCTAAATTTCCCTGTCTTAACTCAGGTAAATTAAGCTTTCATTTCCTGAGCTGTTATTCTGTTTCAATGGGGAGAAGCTTTGCCAGAGCAGATGTAGCAAAAATGATTTTTCCAAAGAAAAGTGCTCATTTCCTGAGGAAGTGTGCTTTGCACTCCCAGCTAATGTAGCCATTTGACAGTCTTACTGAAGATTTCTGTCTTCTGCATGCCATGTGAGTGAGGAAGATTTAATTAACTCAAAGCACAAGGAACTCATCAGATAAAGAATGCTATTTAATAGCAAAGCCATGATATATTACAATTTCTCTTTACTGTTTTAATACTGTAATTATTCTTACAATAGTTTGTGGTTCACTCCTTTTTCTGGTTGGTGTGTTAAACAAAGCTCCATTTACTGTTGTTTTGCCTTGATTTCTGCCTCTTCCTCATCTCCCCCCCACTAGTAACTGTGTTTAGAAATACAGGGAGATGCACAGAGGGGAAACTTGTCTGAACCAAATGGTACAGAGTCCAGAACAAAAAATAGACAATAGAAAATAAAAGAGGCAACATAGGGAAATTCAAATATTGCTGTGGTGGGTTGAAAGCAGAAGCTTTGCCCAATTTGCTTTGCCTGTGCTGCTTCAGTTCAAGGGCTTGGATCAATAGAAAATCATTCACTGGCTCCACTGGGCTTTCGCTCAGGTCCTGTGAACAATTCCACTGCCTAATGAGCTCTGGGGAAGGGCAGCAAGCCGTGCAGGCAGGATCCAGGGACAGGCTCTTGTAGCTCTCTTGGATGAACACAACGAACAAAACTTTGCAGGTTTGAATAGCCACTGGGTTCACACGAGGACATGTTCCACACATCAACGGCATGGGCACCACAGGATAAAAGGACCTCTATTTTTAACATGGGCTTGAATTTTTAAGTGAAATGAGTCTCCCAGTAATAGGCCTAACAGACCTTGAGCCAGGGCTGGCTCAAAGCCTGCTAGGAGAGTGCACCTGATTTAAACACTTGCTTCTTCTGCCTTCCAGTATGAAGAACAGGAAGAGCTGAGGTGCAAGAGCAGTGCTTGTGGCAGGATCTGCAGAACAATTCACACTGCAAATGAAAGCAAGAGGGGAAGAGCAGCCCTTTGAAATCCCCCCACCCTTCCTGTGTCTCAGCAACAGATTGCACAGAGACATAGAGAAGAGAGGTCCAAATGCAATTACTTTTACCACCAGGAAGAAGAGAAAAACCATGTCAGTACAACGGCACATTTTATCACCACCCTGTCTCCCTGTCCTGCCAGGGCTCAGCTACAGTCCTGTGCAGTCAGAATTAAGGGGGGCTTGCAATCTCAAGCAAGGCTGTAGGCATGCCAAGGAGTTGAGATTCATGTGGCTGCAAGCACCTTGGAAAGGCTTCACAAGGCTGTGAATCGACTATGGGTCACTTTCAGGGTCATCTTGATTATAGAAAAAATAAATGCTGGGTCACCTGTCAGAGCAGCAAGGGCAGCAGCTGTGCCAAAGGCTTTGCTGAGCTCGTGCAAACCTGGCTACAGCTGCAGTGAGAAGAGAAGGCATAAGGGAAAAAGCCTGTGATGTGGCCATGAACAGACAGCAGCTGGGGCCACCTTCATGGGGAAAAAAAAAATTCTCCCATTTTTGTTTTATCTCATAAATTTCTCACAACTTTAAATAATTCCATTAAAATTTTTAGTATGCTGTCAACCTAAGCTGAAAGATTTCCTGTGACTTAGGATTTATCCTGAATTGACACAAAAATTCAGAATCTGGATCTTAATTGGCCTCCTCTTTCATTGCCACACTCTCAGAATGGCTGGGGCTCTGCTAACCAGGACAGTGGGGACTTAGGGCCCCAGCATGGCTGGTGAAAAATGGCCAGCAGAGGGTTGACCTGGCCTTGGGCAAGATATATTATCATGTCTGCAAAGCTCTTTGGAATTGAAATAACTTTGTAAAACAGAATCTCTCTCATTTGTGCCAGCCTTGAGCACCTTTTGATGACCATTTCTTGTACATGAGTGCACGGGATTTGGTTGGGATAAAGCTGATTTACTTCATAGTAGCTACTGTAGAGCTGTGCTTTAGATGCACGACCAAAATAGTGATGGTTTTTTGACTGCAGAGCAGAGCTTAGAGCCAAGGCCTTTTCTGGTCCTCACCCCACCTCACCAGCGAGGAGGCTGGGGGTGTGCAAGGAATTGGGAGGGGAACACAGCAGGGACAGCTGACCTCAGCTGGCCCAGGGGATATCCCATCATATGGCATCATGCTCAGCACATAGCACTGGGGAAGAAGAAGAAAGGGGAAGATGTTCAAAGTGATGGTGTTTGTTTTCTCCAGCAAGGTGTGATGGAGCCCTGCTATCCTGGGGTGGCTGAACACCTGCCTGCCCAAGGGAAGTGGTGAATAAATTCCTTGTTTTGCTCTGCCTGCATGTGCAGCTTATATTTTACCTATCAAACTGTCTTTATCTCAGCCCACAAGTTTTCTCACTCTTCGATTCTCTCTGACATCCCACCTGGAGGGAATGAGTGAGCTGCTGGCTGGGCTTAACCCACAACACTTTGGGGAGATTTTTGGTGCTCATCTCTTGTGTGTGCACGTGTCACTTTGGGGAGTGGAGCTCAGGAAAGTGCCAGTGCAGGTCAGGAGCTCAGAGCCCCTTAGGCAGCACGGCTGCCAATTACTGGATGATGAAATTGCACAGATCATGGCCAGCATTTGTGCGCTCAGGAGTTCACCTCGCAGTCAGATCTGACTGAACACAGCTGTTCCCATCCTGAACGGCAGAGCAGGCGAATCAGGCTCTGCACACAAAGCCTGACAGCGGGTGCTCGCTTCCACGGTGAGCCAGGCTTTGAGGCAGCAGGAGGGAGCAGCTCTGAGCTCTGCCACCTGATGGGTTCATGCAGGGCTTCATCTGGCTGTGGGGATCCGTGCAGGCTTGAATCACACCTTTTGGCAGTGCCTGTGTAAGCTGCCCTGGGGAAAATGAGACAGGCAGCTGATACCTGGTCCAGAGCTGGGAATAATGGCAGTGCTCACCCTGCCCTTCCTGGTGGCAAATGACAGCTGTTTCCTGCTGGCAGGACTCTGGTGCTGATGAGGGACAGCTCTTCTGGTTGGCTGTTTCCATGTCACAATGCCAGCCACCCTGGGGGCTGCATGTGGGATGTGTGCATTGAAACAGAATGTGCAAATTTTAACAGTTCTCTTGCTTCTTATTGCTCCAGCCTGCAGTCATGGAAAGACACAGATACAGATTCTCTGGACTTAGGAGGGTCTTGAAAGCTGCATTTTATTCCTGAAATCCTCTATCATTTTGTTCTTCTCTAAGGCATTAAGGAAAGAGTATGTGAAGATCTGATTTGCCTGGCACAGTGGTGTCAGCCAGGCTGTGATGACTGAGCTGCCTACATGTCAGAGGATGGGACAACTTTGCTTGGGATCAAGTCTTTGTGTACAGAAGAGCTGAGCTTTCAGAAAGTTATTAATCTATTTCTACTGCAAGCAAGCCTGGTGAGCTTCCCAGTTGTTTGTATCCAGACTCTGAGATAAAAACCAAAGATGGGAACAATGGTTTTAAGTGTGGTATATGAAGTTATTACTCTTTTCTAACTCCAACAATTCTCTTAAATCCTGGAGCTTCAAGAACAGCTGTGTGATGCTGATGTACAATGAGAAAACTTACCAGGTCAGGGGCTTCCCTCTTTCTGCTCCTCTATGTCACCTGCAGTGGCACAGGGTGGAGATATCAGTGTATCTCCAGGGAAGACAAACATCTGCACATGTAGCTGAGCTCTGGTCCTGCCCATGGACAGCAGACCTGTAATCTTGACCAGTTTTCATCCCTGTCTTCCTTCCTGGTGTTCCCTTCTGCTCTGGTGGCTTGAAAGTGGTAACATCTGTGAGCTATAAATATGATTGTGGTTAGGCTCATCTGGTTCAAAGAATATTGAAAATCATATCCAAAAACTACTTTCTGGGAAAGCATAATGGGTTACAAAGTAAATAATCAATTTTCATTACAATGATTGTTTTAATAAGATGTCATTATGGTGTCCTTATGTTCTACTGATGCACACTGCATACACTTGTATGAGGGATTGCCTCCCCTTTCCCTGCTCCTCTCTTTCAAAATACAACTGCTGGCAGAATGTGACTGATTGAAAATCAAGTAGGATGTTGTGCTCTTTAATACCCACAGAGCTCAAACTGACACTGGAAAACCCTTTGCACAGCATCCAGCTGATGTGCCTTGCAGCTGATTTGGAAGGGACTCCTGTTGGATGGGAGAGAAGCCTAAATCCAAAGCACTTTGAAATCAAAGAGGATCTTAGAGTGGCTTTAATGGATTTGAATCAGGCCTCTGCCCAAGCTGTGACAACCACAGGGAGATGGAGTCCTGCTGCAGAGTGCTGTGAAGGTGGTCACAAATCCTTGGTGTGGGCCTGGGATACTCTCACCAAGCTTTACCTGGGCTGCAAAAGGCAGGATATGAGAGGAGAAACAGGGACAAATGAGATCCTCAGAGAAATAGGGACAAACAGGGAGACTACACTTCCCTAAGTCCCAGGGGGAAAAGCAGGTGAGGTGCTCAGCTGGGTATCTGAGGAGTTCCCAAAGGGCTTCTGTGCTGGGATCAGCTAAAGTCAAGCTGATCACTTGAATGGCCAAGCACTGACTGGGTCAAATCAAGAACAACCCCAAAACATACATTAATGCAAACATGCAGGAATCAGCTGCCTTTAAAGGAACACCCACCTGAAAATAGCATTGTAGGGTAAGCAAATTATTCAATATATGTCGGCCAGTTCTCAGTAAACTTTGTAAGTCTGCACTTTCAGCCTTGGCCAAGGTGTGATTGGTGATCCCCTGAAGTGAATGCTGGCTGGGTGTCTGAGGTGGGAGACATGCTCACTAAGGACCTGCTTCAGTGCTGAATTCTTGCTCCTCACCTCAGTGTAGCATGTTCTTACACCTAGAGTCCAGGAATAAGATGTGAAATGCTCCTGAGAATTGTTTCTGTTCTGTGCCTATATGGTGATGGTCAGCATATCTTCCTCTCTGAGGGTGAATGGGCAGGGTGAAATGTCCAATGTACTATGACAGTGCTGGCTTTGTGTCTTTTAAACATGTCTTTATTCATGTACTGCAATTATTCAAAATCCATCCCCTTTGAAATTCTCAATGCTTTCAGAATTTTCATGATTTTTCAGCTCAGAACCTGAATTTTTTCTCCCTTTATTTAGGCTGATGGAAAAAAAAAATAAGAAAGCAGCTTATTTCTTTGCCCTTCTTCTTTTTTCCTTCCACTTATTTCTTCAGCAGCAGAGGTGAGGCAGGCCCAGATCCCTGCAATGTGCAGCCCCAGGCATCCCAGCTGGCCCAAGCAAGGAGATGCTTTGAGGGCTGGGAGCTGCTCAGAGCACCAGGCACATTCCATCAAGTTCCTCGTCTGAATGAAAAGCTGAAGTGTCTTTTCTGTGTAGGGAGGATTGAAACCAGATCCTGCTATTAAAATTGTTAAATGGAAATGTAATGATTTATGAGGGAGGTAGTGAACCCTCAGAAAGAATTCAGTAATAATAACGCTGGGTGAACGGCAGTGTGGCAAGGCTTCAGAAGGAAATGATCTGTTAAAAAAATAAAATAAAATAAGAAAACACACATTGAAAAAGCCCCAGATAAACAAAGCAACTAGATGTGAACCCGATAAAAACTTTAATTATTTCTAATGAGATCAGCAAAGCAAGCAAAGGACTGAAGTGGAACTCATCTGATATAACCAATAAGAAGCACAGGCAATATCCTTTTACAGTCACGCTTGAGGAGTTCAAAGCCATTCAATGTGTTTAGCCACACACCAGTACTGCTGGCAGATGTGGAACTAAATCCTAGGGATTTCTTTGGGAGAAAAAAGTTATTCAAATGTCTCCATATATTTATATTTTTCTGGAACACATGTCAAAATTGAAAGAGTACTCGAAGTTTTAGGTGAGAGCTGTATTGAATGCTACAGGGTCACAGTGCCATTAAAAAGTTTGGCTTATTAATGATACCAATTTTAGCCAGTTTGGAAAAGCAATACTCTGACTAGAGTTTGTCTTGTAAGAAAAGGGGTGAGGATGTCTGGTCTTTGCTTATTAAAGAAAGAAAATAAAGAAAATAGAGGGGGGCCATTGTGGCTTTCCCCATTACTCTGCTGTGTGTCCATGGGATCGTGGCAATGAATGCTGCAGACCAAGCCAGGGCTTAATGAAATGAAAGACCCAGAGCTGAAAGAGAGCTGCTTTTATCAACCTTTCCATCCCAATCCATCCCCTGGGACAACAGGTAGCTCACAAGGTCACTTCAGTCAGGTCCTCAGCCAGGAAAGGAAACACAGATCCTGAGAAAAGAAGGAATAAAAAAGCAATAGGTCTGAGATAGTAGCCACATATTGCTCTCAACTACATTAACACATAGAAATGTGTATAAAGATCTGGCTCTGGGCTCTGTCTGACTCAGGGAGAATTGCTGTGATTAGCCAGACTCCTGGAAAATAATAATGGCCCACTGCAAAATGGAAGGAAACTTTTTTATGGGTTTTATTGCTTTTTTTAAGAGGGCAGGATACCTCCCCTTGCATTCCCTTGCCTCTGTGGTTTTTCATCACTGGACTTTTAATATTGCAACTACATCACTTCCCACACACATATGCACTTTTTTTCCCCTGTTGGTTGATTTTATTTCTCCAGCCACTCCGCACTGTGTCTCACTGTGTATAAAATGGAATATCTACTTTTGCTACTGCCCTGAGAGCAGCATGGCATCCTGCTTAACAGCTGTGGCCACTAATTCACTGCAACTGCAGTCTGTCTTCTCAGCATCAGCTACATTTCTTTTCCACATGTTAACTCCCTTTCAGCTTAATTTTCCCGTTACCCAGCAGTAACATTGAGTAACTGTGTTGGGCTGTATTCAAATGCAAATTAATATCCCCTTCTGCCCATTAACTCTGCTGTTTCTTGTCTAGCCAAAGCAACTGGAAACAAGCACGTATCTTGGTTCAGTGCTTGGACAGAGGGGCCCTATCTGGGCTGGGATTGTTGTTCATCCCCAAGAGCAGACACAAAGCAGCGGGCTGCAGAAAGGAGAGGTTCTTCATCAAGATGTTCCTTGTCAAATAACCCCTGAACTCCAGCCATTCAGCAAACACCGTGGCTCTCTTGAACTTCAGTGTTTGACATATGTAATTCACAAAGTGCCTGTGCTGTGCTCTAGGTTGGAAACATCCAGTGGATTGACATCCACAAACCTTTAGATGAGCATGGGGGAAGAGAAGATGTCACTGACCAAGGCATATGACTCAAATCTTAAAAACTGTTAAGCTACAAAAACCTTTAAACAGAGCCTGGCAGAAAGGAAGTTCCCAAAAGTGGGGATATAGGCCTGAGTGCTGAGAACATGAAGGGAGTGGATGGGGGAAGAGAAGAAAATATATAAAATAGACTTTTTTTTTTCTTTTTACATTCTTGGGAGCATTTGGGATATCTTTCTTTCACAGCTCTTTCTTTTTTCAGGATCACTCAGAGTTAGAAACACTAGCACCATTTCAGGAGGAAAAAAAGTAGGGTAATTCCTTTGAACCCCCACACCAAAAAAAAATTGATCTCCACACATGTGAGCTACTAGCACCAAAAATTCCAACATATTTCTTCATACCTGTGCAACTCTGAGCCTCATCTGAATTTGTTTCCCTTAAGCACTCTGGTGCTTAACCTTCAGTCACCACTGGTCCCACCTTTCCCCCTCCAGCACAGGCATGGGCAGTGTGTGTAGAAAACATTACTCCATGCTAAGCAAATCTTATGTTTTGCAAAGAACTTTTTTTTAGTTTTCTATCTTTTTCTCCATCCTATTTGAAAAAAAACAAAAACCTTTTAGTTTAAGTTGGTTCCTTCCCTTTGAAAATCCCAAAAGCAAAAGAGATACAAGAACAGGGACAATATCCATCATTTAGGGGCCTTCAATGCATAATAAAAAAAGCTGTGAGGCAAATCTATGGTTCTTGAACCCATCCTGAGAGTAGTTGAAGCTCATTTGTTGGAAGGCATGCTCTGAGGATGGAGTGCATTGGTTAAAAAGGATAGGCACCACTTTCCAGACCACAGTTCCAGCTGGCTGAGTTGGTAACAGCAGTCGTTTAGTCAGGAGGCATAAAAAGGCATTCCTCCCTTCAAAGTAAGCCCTGCAACACTGATGAGAAATCTGAGATTTCTGCAAAACACTTGCAAAAAGTTGTGTGCAAAGTGTTTGCACACCAAAATGAAATGAGAAAAGGTATTTACCTAATGCACGAACAATGAATAGATAAAAGGCATTTGTAATCAGGTCACAAAGAGGAAGGGAAGAAAATACTCCTGGAATAAATTATTTGCCATAAAAAGGAATCAGTTCTCCTTGGAAAACCCATACCTTTGAGTTCATGATGGGTAAAAAGACAGTTGTTTAAATTTCCCATTTCTGAGTTCAGAACATTACTTATGTTCATCTTTATGACCATTTCATGCGTAAGAAGCCTGTTCTTCCAGTGCAGAGTAATGAATGTGTCAGCCCAGATAACTGCTGAAATTCAGCCATCTGCAAGATGTTGCCATGGAAAGAGCCTATTGCACAGGAGTTTTTGGCTGTGGATATTGTTCTGGAGATTGCACTTTCTGTGCAGGACCTTGTGGTTCTGGTGCCCTTTGGAGAGAGTGAATTCCATGGCAGATCACTGCAGTTGTTTAACCTTAGGCACTCAAAAAAGCAAAGGCAACACTTCTTCAGTCCAAATGTGCAATACCAGAGAAGGAGGTTTTGTTACAAGATGATGAAAACACATTTTCTGGACAAAGATGTGAGAAGCTAATCCAACAGTGGCTGAAGGAAATCAAACAAATGTTGCACGAAACAGATCACCTTTTATCTCTGACCTACCCAAAAAGGACAAGTATAAACTAAAGGCAGGAAAAACAACCTTTGTCCTGCTGGCCTTTCTTATCTTTTAAGAGAGGCAGCAACTAGGTTCCCAGCTTTGAAGTCAATCAAATGATGGGTCTGCTAAAACTGATTAGCACATGCCTGCATGCTGGGACATCGATGAAAAGAGAGCTGGGAACACAGCCCTCTGAAGTGGAAAGGGCTGGAAACCTCTGAGGCTGTGGGATCACAGAGGGACATGTAGATCCCCTCTGTCAGCTGCAGCAGTGAGAGTGAGCAGAATGCAGGAATAGTATTTCATGCTGCTGAATGTGCATATCTCATTTGCATCCGCAGCATTCCCATCCTCCAGGTCTGAGCTCTCAGTGCATCCTGGACTCTTGGATTCCTCCTCATCCAGAGACTCATTTCTGACGGAGCCTGGCATCAAATGTGTCAGATGCAGTGAAAAAAACCCTCATAATGAACAATAATGGAAAAACAGGCCAGAGGGAAAATTTCTTCCTAGTAGGTCGTGATAGGTTCAATAAAATCAGAGCCCAAAACAACGAAAAGAGAGAGGAAATTGGCAGCAGGATTAGCCCTGCTATGGATGCAGAGTCCCAGCTACCAAGAGCCAGAGAGCAGTAGCAATACCAGGGTGCTGCTCTCCCACTGCAGGATACAAATAACCCCCTCTGAAACCAATGACATTTATTCATGTCCTCTGGCAACTAAATGGAGCCTCCTGTCTGCTTTTCTCAGCGTTGCTGCTGCAGGGAGATCAGTGGGGGTGCAGCATTTGTGTGCGTGTGTAATTTGTGCTCTCTGTTCCAGAGCACTCAGCTGTCAGGACAAACTGCAGAATCCTTGTCAGCACAGGAGAGGGGCTGCAGGTCCCTGTCAGAGGGAGAGCCTGAGCCACAGGGCTGTGTGCAGGCATTGGGATGGTTTGCTTGGCTCCACTCCCATTTCCACTCTTGCTGGCAGGTCAGCCCTCTCAAGTGCTCTTCCTTGGTCTCCCTTGCATTTCGAGGTAGAAAAAGCATTTTTTATTTGAGGTTTCTCTCTCACCGTACATACCCAGCTATCAGCACCCGCATTAGGATGTAAGGAATGTCAGGCAGGCATCCAGACTGTGGGCTAAGAAAACCTCATGCTGCTTCCAAAAAGGCTGAGAGCTTCACTCTAGGGCTAAGGGACGGGTCTCCATGGCTTTGCTTGCACTTGGGAAGCAGATTTTCTCTTGGAAATGAGATTTGGGAGCTAATGCTGGAGGGCAACATCTGAATCCAAAGCCCTTTGGCAATGGTGGAAGAAATCCAGAATAGCACAAGTATCAAGGATATTCTTTGGTAGAAGTACAGCAGGGTAACAAATTGCTCAGGTAGTTCTTGGGAAAGGCAGCTGTTTGGTTTTAAACAGTTCACAAGGCTCACCTAAAAATCAGATCAAGATTTGGCTGAAAAATTTAAAATAGGTAAGATAAAATGTATTCTGGGAAAAGACTGAAATTCTTTGCTGTGGCATAAAAAAAAAATTGCCTACACTAGAAAACTACTGCTGGTGATTTTTTTTTGTTTTATTTTTGTTGTTGTTTTTGTTTGTTTGTTTTTTGTGTTTGTTGTTTGTTTTTGGGGGTTGTTGGGGTTTTTGTTGTTGTTCTTGGTTTGGGGTTTTTTGTGGGTTTGTTTTGGTTTTTTTGTTGTTCTGGGCAGTGAAGCACATGGAGATAGAGTTTATACCAGTTATGAGTTAATTTGTCAAATACCAGAGAGGCTTAGGCTGAACAAGATCAAGGCTCTCATTCCAGAAAAGCTGTACCTATTCACAGATAGTTTTACTCTGGTTGAAATAAATATTTAAAGGAGGAAAGCTGCTACATCATAACCAGAATCACTCCTAAGTAGATATGCTGCAAGATATAGAAAGTGGAATTTCTCTTCTTGTACTGGATCAGAAAAGTTTGCCTCCTTCTCCCCTTCCTTTTCCCTCCTCTGTGAAAATCCCATCAATTCACCAGGTAGGAGCTGGGAACAGCTAAATTCCAAGGGGTTTAGATGATGGGGAGGGAGGGAGGGAAGTAGCTGCTGAAGAGACTTAGCAAAACTCAGGAGCCTTTTTCCCACACCATTTCCCCAGTCTCTCATCTACCTTGCTCTTTCCTGGTACTGAAATGCCTCAGAAATAATAAAAATCTTGAATTAAAATAGACCCAGTTGCACTTTCTCCAAATCCCTGTATGGTCACATCTGTTCCAGAATTTATAGCAGTGTCTTGAATCAATTTAGTCAATATCAGCTGGAGAATTTCAGGGTTTTTCAGGTAGAGCAAAAAAGTCCATGTGTAGAAACCCTTAAATTACTATAGCACTTTTTTATTAATTTAGCTTCACTGCACTGAAAAATAGTCAAATAAATCCCTAATGCTCTGAAAAATAAAATGAAGGCTCAGACACTCTGAAACTCTAATAGCTTAGCTGGAAGTGTGAATTTAAACCAATAGAAACCCTCTTGTAAATATTATTAGTCATCTAGAACACTGACTGATGGAGGACATTTCACTGGAAAAACCCTACTTCTTGCACGTATAACATGACTCTGAACTGAACTAAATTTTTCATAATCTAGAAAGTATTAAACTGCATGAAAATTTTCCTTGTTTCATCCAAGAGTTTCGGCTGAGGGAGTTGCCTATGAATAATTTCCTTTAAGAGCTTTGTCCTTTATCTTGGACAAAATCCAGTCTGGAATCCTGTTATTGTAACTTTAGATTAACTATTAACTTATTTCAATTTAGCTTAAAAGGAAAGAGCAGTGCCCCCATGGCAGTTTGCTTGGGTTGAACTGCTGCCCCTCTGTATCTGGGTACCACACTGGGCTTTTTCCACATTAAAATGGAAAATCTGTCTGCAGTGATGTGAGCACAGCAGACAGGAGCAGGTACCTCTGTGGTCTAAAACGAGGTCAGTGTAACCATAACTTTGCAGAAGTTCCTGCAAGACCAGTTGTTGGCATTCCCATCCTCCACCAAATCCACACCCAGACAAGGTGGAGTGTGACAAATGTGACAAATCTTGGTGTGGATGGGCACCTGGAGGCACCTGGAATGTCAGGGTGGCTCCTGCAGCCAGGTCTGGCCAGATGTGTGCTGGTCTGACTCTGCATCCCCCTGCAGTCACATCTCCTGGGGTGGAGATGATCTTCGGACAAGGGGACTTGTTTTACTGATTTTGCATATGCAACAGCTGGATAAATCCACTTTAATTGCAGCAGTTTCTAAAGAAATGTTTGTAGCACAAAGAGGATATGGACCAGGCTTACACCAAAAAATGAATCCCAGCATGTCTACTCTGAATTTCACTAAATAAATGATGAGTCTAAGGACAAATCTACTTAGTAATCTAGAGGGTGACTGGGTGACAGGTGCACAGTCCTTCTTACTTTAACAAACTGTAATCTCATTCATGGTTTAGTATATTACGTACTTTTCCCAGACATCTACTCACCACATAAACAGGAAGGAGTTTCTTTTCTATTATTATTTTTGTTGAGCACTGAAAGGTTACTGGAGAATTTCTGTTAGTTTAATTTAGGGGGATGAGTTGCTTTTACTTCAAAATGTTCATACTGTTATTTCCAGAAAGAAGAGAGTGCTTGATGAGCCCAAAGTGTAATATGGTCAAAATATATGCTACTATGATATATATTATGAGTCTCTCCATGCATTTGTAAAAGCCATCCATCACCAGACTGAAGGGAGAGACCAGTGGTCAGCTGCTGGCTGTAAATCTGTCCAGTTCTGTAACTCACTCTAGCCAGATGCATTTACAGAAAGCCCAGGAGCAAACTCTGCCCTGTGTTAAAAATTAGTAGGGTGTTGTTCATGTGTGCCTCATCAATCACACAGCCCTATAGCAAAGGCATCCATTCCACAGATGTAAATAAAAAAACGACCAGGCACGGCTGGGACTGTTGTTTATGCAGACAAGCAGGTAAGGTATTGGGAATTTTTATTCTGATGAGCACAAAGTGCCAAAAGAGTCAAACTAATTTTATTTCTACCTTTAAAGGTCAATGCTGGATTCTTGTCCAAATTCACTGAAGAAATTTTTTTCTCTGAAGGAAAATATGCAGGATCTTGATAAGACCTGGGGATTATTTCACCTGTCTTTAGCCACCTGTAAAGCAGGCACCTTCTGTAAGCCAATCACTTCATTTTCCTCTGTAATTAACAAAAGGAGCCGTTCAGCAAAGCTGACACCTCTGGTTCCTTTTCTCTGCTGGGGGTGGAGAGAACACACACTATGAGTATAGACAGCCTGCCTAACTCTCAGATGCTCAGCACTGTCCAGTACCTGCTTTGTTGGATTTCAGCTACCCCACATCTACTTTTGTGACCCCTGGGGAGCCTTTGCATAACCAGCATCTGCCTCACTGCAGCTGCAGCAGCTGGAAAGGGGCTGTAAATAGGGCACTGTCACTCTGACTGAGTGTGCAGGAAGCAGGCACAGGATGAAGTGCCTTGGTGCATTTGTGTCCTACTTAACTCTCATCTCAGACACTGGACTTCACCTACAACCTTTTTCACTGAAAATTTAGCAGTTTGCAAAGGGAACTTCCTCCATATCACAGTGAGATGCTGAGTCAAGCTGTCACTGTGAATCCTTTCTGGAAAACATCATGTCACCTGTACTACTCACTCCTTTGGTTTTGCAAGATAACTCAATCTCTTTATACTCATACAAAATTCTGGAATATTTAAGGGACAGAAGAAGTACTTAAAGCAACCTCTGGCAACCTGAGCCTGTTTTGAGTCTGGGCAATTTCCATCATATGCATGGTATCATTCAAGCATTTAATATTTATATTCTGCCTCTTAGACCTCTCAAGATATTCCCTCTATCTGAGCTCAAAGGGAGAAGCTGCTAAAATGAAACTGCCTTTTTCAAGTTCTTCAGAATCTTGCTGGGGAAATACAGGACAAAGTAGGTTCCTGACTTTGTTCTGTTCACATGGGAAGAAGGAGTGAGGAGGACAGAAGTATTGAACACCTCTGTTCATCTCAGAGGGCCTTACTGCTGCTCCCTTATTTGCCAGACAAGTTTTACTTCTGCACTCTTGCCTTTACACATTGCAAAGTTTAGTCTCTGATGCAGTTAGGTTCAACATCCATCCTGCATCCAATCCTCAGGACAAAGTGGTGGTTTACTACCACATTTACTTATTTTTTGTGTTCCTACTCCTGAATCTTCCCTCAAGTTCCAGCTCCATGTGCACTTGCTGCTTTCTTGTCCTGTTGTTAATCTTTCACAATCCTTATTTCACACACTTCTACCATTTACAGCTTCTGACAGGGCCACAGCCACGGCCTGAACCAGGCATCACAAAGCCCATGTTAAAGGTGCCCTCTTTCTCCATCCATTTGTCTTTTACACATTGAACCACACAATGTGTTTTTCAAACTGCTGACAACCAGTGACTGCATTTCCAGCATTTAGCATTTCAGAGTTTAACAAATTTCATGGATGAAAACCCTTCATGTCCAATTTGAATAAGTGGGGACTGCAGATGCAGTTGTCCTGTGTCTTTATGAACTCCATGAAGTGCCAGATGACCAGTCACTCTAATCGCTACACGGGTTTGGCAGCATTTGCTTTCTGAGGAGTGATTATGCCCAAAAGAGACTGTGCCCAAAGAAAAATGATCTGCATGAAAATGCACTCAATTATAAACTGCCAAAGCAGAAATGGAGCCTGACAGCCCAGCTGCCCCACAGGACTTCTGCATACATCACTGAGCAGAAGAAATGCTTCTAAGGACCAAGCTCATAAAATTCACTGACAGGTACCAAAGCATACTCTGATTTTGAGAAACAGTTCTTTCCCAAGTAGCTTTCAGTGGGGCAAGGGGAAGTACTGGATATGCAGGGCATTGGAGAGAAGGATTTGGTGGAATCAACATTTCCAACCATTTGCAACCATCCAGAGGTCTGATGCACTTTAAGGGAAAGGTGTGTGTGTTGAGAGTTCCTGTTGTAGAGAATGGGACTCTACCAAACAGCAACACACATCTTCTACTGTGTGTGAGGGGTTTGCACCTTTCTCTTATTAATTCCTTTATGCAGTGATTGAAGCAGCCAAGTATTGAGTTCCTTGTCCTTTCCTTAAGGAATAAGATGCCAGATACCAAAAAAGCCTGACACCACATCATCAGTGGCAGATGAAGGGAGTAACTTTCTTCTGCTACAAGATCCGTGATGTGGAAAGTCATTGCCTATCATAAGGCAGCCACACTCACCATGGTAGCAAAGCACCACTCAAATTACAGCAAAGAGATATTGTAAAAGTGTCTTGATCACCAGCATTCATCTGTTTCCAGAAAAAAGCTAACAAGTGTGGTAATAAGGATGGAAACTCTACAGATTGATCATGGAGAATAAGGGAAAGAAAAGTGAGCTAAATTGAGTTATCTCTTCTAAAGAAAAATAAACATCAATAAATAAGTCAGATGGAAATATTTTCCAAGCTATCATCATGATAAATATTGTGTATGCATAAGGAGCAATGCTATTGGGAGATATTACTTCATTTGGAAAAATACCCAAACCAAAACCAATTAGCAAAAATAATAGATGTTTGTGTTAAAGACCAAAAATATTTAAGTCGATATGTGTCTGAACAGAACTAAATCCTAGAAAAACATCAGAAAATATTAAGTACAACAGGTAACTGTGTGGAAGACATCAATACAAGAGGAGACACCGTGCAGACTAAGAATTAAAGCAATGGAACTGAGGATGATCCAGTGAATACATTGACAATGGCACCATAAAAGGCAGAAAGAGATTCTAGGGACCTGAGGGCCGTGGAGGCTGTGGAAGCATTGGGTGTAGCAGCAGGACTAACTATGCTCTTAGAGTATTGCACTAACATAGTTTAAACATTTTTGACACCCAGTCTGATCTGTTCAGAGATGAATGCAGCCTCATGACATCTCTCATATCCCATCACCCAAGTACTCTGGGCAGGAAAACCAGAGGATCCTGTAGGCTGGTTGAGAAGATAGAGAGGTTATTCCAAAGAATAGGAAGAGATCAGTGATGTGGTTGTGGGACTTTCTAATGGTCTGAGTGCACAGATGCTGCTGAAGGACTCCAAACCTTCTCTTGTTACACAGTCATCCAAACAAACCTGATCACAGTGTTGCCTGTGAATCAGTCATACTGAAGAGCAAAATTCTATTGGAGACACAGACAAGACTGAGGATCACAGCAGAGATCCTCAAAGATGAAAACGTGGACTAAAAAAAAAAAAAAAAAATCCCCCAGGAAACAAGGCATGTTGTAGCTTGTCATTTATCCTAGGAGGCATGGCAAGCTGTGGGACACCAGCGAGCATGACCAGAAATATTCTCTGTGCTAAGATGACTTCTGTCTATAAACACATTTTTCAAAGCAATGAGCATCTACAGGACAAATTTGAGCTAGAAATAGTACAGTCTGAGCCTGGCAAATTGGCTGGATCCATTTGATTTGCTGGTCTCAACAGAAGAGCAGCAGTCAGGACGACAAAGGCAAGGTAGCACTGCAGTGTGAGAAACCAGCAGGCAACCAAATCTGAACTGGCTGGAAGCTGCTGTATGCAGAAGTGTTAATACAGCCAGTAAACTTTAGCAGGCTCTAAGAACACACCCGGTGTCCTCAGCATGCTCTGCTGGGTGTCTTTGTTTCACGGCTATGCCCAGGCTCTCCTGTCTGTGTATGAGAAGGAGGGTAGGGCCCTGTGTCTGTGATCAGACTGTTGTGTCTCCTGGGTCTCCCAAGCACAAAGATTATAGCTGACGACCTTGGTATTATTGAGTTAAGCAAAGTCTAGGAAATGTGTCCTAGAAACAAGTCATTAAAAAACTCCATAAACACTTCAAGGGGGAATAAAGATAAGAGGTTTTGAAACAGCAAGGCCCTCCTGGACATTTCAGGCTCTATTGCTAAGTTCCATAGTATCAGAGAATGTTCTTGAACACTGGGACATATTTGTCTGTGTTCTTTAATTGCCTGACTAACATCTGGCATTGTTTTGGCCAAGCAGCCTGGTACTCTACTGTGTGCAGGGCTTGGAAGCCAGCACTGGCTAGGACTATCCCCTGCAGGCAGTTTGGATGTGGTCCAAGGGTGGGGTTCAGTGGCACAGGCATGGGTTGTTCTGTGTCTGCTGATCTCAACTCCAGGACATTTCTCCAGAGTTATTACACTGCCACAGATACAACTTTGGGACTCTCCAGACACACCAACAAAGACAGAGTGCTACAGACAGTACAATTGCTCCATAGCTCTCCTCCTCTCCAGAAACAAGAAGATTGTGCCACTGCTAAGGGAGTAGGGGTATTTCAGAGACTGAGAGGAGGTATGTCTCATCTTGAGGAGTCAAGGCGCTACTCTGAGAAGCCAGAGCCTTTTTATATGTGTGAGGCTCAGAATTAAGATACTTTATAGAAAACAAATGTTTGAAAGCATCATGCTGCAGAGCTGAGCGGGTCTGAGTCCAGCAGCAAAGACCTCACAACCTGATGGGAAAGAAAACACAGCAGTTCATCCAGCTGCATGTGTGAATTATGGACTAAGGCAGTGGATGAAGCAAAACTTAAGAAGAGTGGCAGAAAACACAAAGCAGGTTGTGAAATCCAGTGCAAAGTCTCGATGCTACAAAGACTGTGAGTGAGCCTGACACAGGGAGAGTGGGGCAGGGGAAAACCCAAATTTGGAAAGCAAACAGAGCCAACAGATTTTAACGCAACAGCTGGAAGATGGCAACTAGGTTATGTCACGTTCATAACCAAGATACTGACAACAGGAAGTGGGGGAACTGGTTTGAAAACCAACTCATCTGAAAGTATATGACGTTGAAGCACTAAAAAAGGGTGGTGATTAAAGCCACATCTGTAGGTTCAGGAACATACTAATACTTTCCTTATCATTCAAGAAGGAATTTGGAGGTTTACTGAAGGATCACTGTCTCTGTACATGGCTACAAGCAGTTGCAGGTTCTCTGTAGAAATAAAAAGTGTCCATTTTGTATTGCAAACGTGTCATAGTGCTATCAAGGCTTGAAAACATGAAATGGCTCTTAGTTTTTGATTTGCTGATTTAATTCTGCTCTGTGAAGACTCATTGCTTCCCCTGCAAGCAATTTTAAACCAGGCAAATGAGGAAAGTCAGCAACAGAAACTTTCTAGGATTTTTAAAGCAGTGACCATGATGGTCCTCAACCTGCTGCAGATGACCTAATCTTTTTCTATCTGTTTTAGAAAAAATGCAAGAACTGTGAGAAAGGTAGAAGAAAAGGAGGGAGAAAAAGTAAGGGAGATGGATCATGCCACAGAGTCTCAAGTCTGCTTATGATGGAAGGATGGAGGAGATTTTGTGGTGCAGAAGAAAGCTGTGAATTCTCTGGTAAAGTGTCTTACTAAAAAAGGAGCAATGTGGAAGGAATACAAACAGAATGACAAACAAATATTCGATTTCTACCTTGGGAAATTTGAATTGTGGCAGGATTCAGCAAAGATCCTTGAATATACTTTGGAAGAAGGTGAAACCATGTCCTAGTCTCTTGATCATGCAAGGTGTGCATTTTAGGCCATACCCAAACTGTTTCCTGCTCTGTGGCACCACCTCCTGGCACCAGTGACAGCACAGAGCCAAAAAAAGATGGAACACAAACGTTTCATGTTTCCTTTGATCTAAGTTATTGCTTGAGCTGCTTGTATGAAAGAAGCAGAGGATGATACCATTTTTAATAAGAGGTCTAAATACATATGATTGAAAATAATTGCATTATTAGCATTACAAAATTAAATCCTGAATAAAAATAATGGTGTATTAACACAGTTTACACCCTGTTGTATCAGTAATGAAGTGATCTTTGTCAGCATGTACATTCCATGCCCATCCACCCACGGTTTTCTGCATCTTCCAAACTTTATAAACATAAAGAAAGCAAGAAGTCGCTCAAAGGGAAAAACCACAAAGTTCTCTTTTGTGTCCAACAGGAAGTTTTGAAATAAGATCTCACCTGCAGACTGTCCTGCCGCTTGTGAAGCCAGCAGAAATGCTGTGGCACAGCAGGAGAGATTCCAGAATCACCAGTGGATGCTCCAGGTGGACTGCACACACAGTGGCTCACTACAAGCCATTGTGCAGGAGAGGACTATTCAGAATGAAAACCTGGAGGCATTTTTCACACGCAGTTCTCTGCCCACCACTCTCCTTTCTCCTCAGAGGACAGCTCTGCCTCCCTTTCATGATTTGTTAGGGGTGGTGTCTTAAGTCACATTCACGAAAGTGGGCACAAGGCTACAAGTGAAAAAGTTGTTACTATTTTTGCCTGCTCTTGCTTTTTAATATGTCTTCACTTTGAGTCTGTAAATTGATGAAAAATCAGCATTTGTGCTTTCAGCAGGCTGCTGTGTCTATTTTCTAGGCATGGACTGATCAGCTCCAGTCTTGCCCTTATTTCCATATTCAAAAATGTGTCACAGTAGACAAGCTAATGGATTCAGGTGGAAAAGCCGATTGAATGTGTTGGGCAATATTTATTAAAGGTTTAGAAGCTAGTTGGCAAAAACGTCTTCTCAGAAAAGCAGAAAAACTTAATTTGGTAATAACCGAGATAGTAAACTCAGTAAATGGAGAGAATGCAGAATTATATTCTATTTAAATAAGATATTCCTGTCTTGGAACCCAAGACATCCCTCTGGATGCCCTGGATGGCTCAAAATCCTGGCAGGGGCTCAGAGACCCTGGCAGGAAGCCAAAGACACTTGGGATTTTGATCTTAACCAATGGAGCAAATTACCCACTTTGAATGAAGAATTACAAGTCACAAAAGTTTAAGTAGCATAATAGTAGTTGCCACAGGGTGAAAGGTGGAATTTTGAAGATTTTATTATAGGGGATCTAGGAGGCAAGATGGAGGGACATGGGCATTGTCCTGTTCTTCTTCCTTCTTCTTCCTAGCCTCCATCTTCTGGGTGATGTTAGCATTTTTGGATTGGTCTAGAGTAGAAGTAGACTGTCTAACATAGGTGATAGGTATTGGAAAATAACTCTAAATAAAGTACATGTAGTTTTCAGTATAAAGAGATAGCATTGCCTCAGGGCAGGGCAGTGTGCCCTTGACAGACCTGCAGAGCAGACCTCTGCGGGTCTGAGAGAAAATATTTTGGATAATAGATAACAAACAACCTTGTGAACCAGAGCCGAAGAATCCCGACTCTTTCTTTGACCATCAGGTTGGGAAAAAGGGACTCTCGGATCATCCCAAAAGCAGAAAACCCGAGATTCCTGCATTTAGGAGGATTAATCAAACTGGTAAATGTGAATAAAATTTTCAATTGATCTTTCAAGATGGCATTTTTAAAAAGCTGCTTAAATGAACAAAGAAGAAGAGGGGAAACAAATTGCTGATCCTGTCACTTTCAAGCTACAGAGGTATGGATCTGGAACAACAAAAGAGAGACCTACAAAACTGTTACTTGACAGCTTTATTCCATGTACTCAAGAAAAGGAAACATATTCACCAACACAGTGGAAAGGATATGCTAAGAAAATACGAGATTTTTTCTTGTTATTGAGTTTACCTTTTCCTTACCACAGTAAAATCAGGGTCAATATTTCATCTTGCTCCTTCCATGACTGCTTTTTTGTAAAACATCAAAACCCTCTCTACCTGATCTTCAAGAGGAAATTAATGGTTCTTCCTACCTGATGTGTCTGCAAAAATATGTTGGGAGTGGCTGTCAACACCTTCTGTTCAAAGCTGTTAGGGGGCTTTGCTAGATCTGTATCTGAAGACCATGACTGAATGAACTTTGCTCAGTGCAGTTTCAGTGATGTTGTAGTATAACAACAGAGCTCTTTTACAGCAAAGTGTTGGGTTTTTTTTTTTTTTTAATAATGGATAATAAAATTACACTTAAGAATATCAGAGATGCAGCATATGAAATACAACTCCTGTTGCAGTTATCAAATGTAATTACCCCAGGGAGGTATGCTGGAGTTGAACCTGCCGATTTCCGAACGTCTCAGAAACTTTTAAATATACTAAAGTGTTTGAAATCCCACCTCTGGCTTGGATCAGTGCCTCTGCACTGCTAATAAGACCAGTTTTATGATGATGTACCTCTTGCAGGACCTCAGATAAACGTGGCAAGGAACAAAGCAGACTTTGGAGCACTAAAATGTCAGGCAGCTTGTTCCACAAGTATTTATATCTTCTGCCCCAGTAACAGGAAAGGTGAAATCGTGTTTGAGAGGATAAAATTAACTGCTAACTCCATACATTCACTGAAAAGTTCTGCAGTAGCACATGCCAATACCCTTTGAAGTAGAGTAGCAACAGCAATACAGCAGATAAATAGAGGATATGATCCAGACGTGGTTTTGACAAAAGTGTTTAGTAAGACATACTGCCAGTGCCAAGAATGTGGAGCTCTGGGAGTCTGGGACATTTTTCGTCGATGGTGGGAAGGAACTGAACCACTGTGGGTCTCAGAGAAAGAAATTATGTCAGGCAATACCTTTGGGTCTCAAAAGCATTTAAGAAATCACTACTCCTGTTTTCTTTCCCTTCTGTAGTACATTCCCACCCTTTTTTTCTAAGGTGACTCACTTTTTAAGCACACATCCTTTCCTTTCAGGTAAAAGGAAAATTTCTCGTGCATTATTTCACATTTCCTTCTTACCGTTCTACCTTCTTCTATGTACCTCCATTACTTCCTATATTCACAATAAAGAAATAAAGTTATGCAGGTGTAAGAGGATTTCTGGACTTTCTGTTTTCACGTCTCATTCATTGACATACTGCTTTCACATTTAAGCACCTTGCTCAGGACATTTGCACAGACACTGAAAAAGCTTAATTCTCACTTTAGTTTAAAAGCAAGGCACCCAGTAACATAAATAACAGACTGAAGGAAGACACCATCCCAAATAAAAAGAGATTAAAGATTTTAAATGTTCTTTTAGCTCACTAAAAGAACATTAAAAATAATGAACTTTTTGAAATTGCTTTCTGACACTGAATTTGGGTGAAGCTCTGTACAGTGTGGTCTAGTAGGAGGTGTCCTGGTCCACAGTGTGGGGTTGGAACTAGATGACTTTTGAGGTCTCTTCCAGCCCAGGCTATTCTATGATTTCATGTAGATGGAAACATCTACTCTACAGGCTTCTTTCTCTTACGAGGAGCAGCACTGAGAAAAAGAATCAAATTGCAAGTTAGAAGTTCAGGCTTCTCTCCAGGTTCCCATTGCACACCAAGATTTTATTTTCTCTTGTAAATAGTGCAAAACAGATTGAAGCAAGAGATATGATAAAACTCCTGTCAGAACAGCTGAAGTCCCTTTACTAAAAAGGGTGGCTGCATTCAACCTGCTTTTTGGGCCTTGCTGTCCCACAAGCTGTGTCCCAGCCTTGTCTAGAAGAGGGATAGAATCTGTGCCAAGGAGCAACCCAGCAATTACCCAGTCCAAACCAGTTTAGTTTCATAGAGTAAATATCACTGAAGTTTCCACACATACCTCAACCAGTCCAATGTGTTGCCTTCAAGCACACAGAAATTGGAACTGCATTGAGTGTTTTAGAATTTCACCCACTGGAAAATCGGATTTCTACTCCACGTGGCAGTGGAGACGCTTCCCCCCATCAGAAGCACAAGGACTGAGAAAGGTCTGTGGGTATCTCTTGTGTGAGTGTGGAGGAGACTCCAGCACACAGTGACTTCTTAGGTTTGTGACCTGGCACAATAGCTCAGCTATGTGACCTCCCTAGGATCCTGATTGCACCCTGGAACCCCTGAAGAGTTAAAGATCTTGTGAACTTTTTCCAGTGTTTGCCTGTGTTTCTCCCTGCTCACGCACAGAACACCTTTAGCAACAAAGACTGGCAGGAACACATTCCAGAGGCATTTCCACTCCCTGCCAGCACGGTGGCATTTGGACAGGAGGCTTCTTCTACCTCCTCACCTCCAGGACAGAGGCTCAGGCAGGTCTAACACCTGGGGCCATTTCACAGAGGCCTGTTGGTTCTTGTGGAGGGTTTATCCCACTTTGCTACTTGATGTATGGATGGGCAGATTGATCAGAAGAAAAAGTAAAGGATGTTTGGGTAGGGAGAAGAGTTAAGAATCAATACAGGATTGGTGAGGAACAAAACCAGAGCTGGCCAGAAACACAAGTTCTTCCACTCAGCTTTAAAATGGGGTAAATATGCTTAGAATTTAACAAACATTTTTTAAGGCCCCTGAATGCCATTGTGTCAATCACTGCAGATCTCCCTATAAATCACTGCTGCTTATTGCGGCTCATGGTATTCACATTCTGGATTTACCAGTTTCAGCTACCTATCTGCTGTTTGCAAATGGAATATAAGACACTTTAGCAAATTATTGTCATTTAGCAATTGCTTAATCCTTGGCCTTTTGAAGCCAAACCAACCAGCTTCAAATAGCTTACCTAAGGACTTGTGTAGTTCAACACCCTCCACCTCTGTTGCTAATATTTTACAAGCAACTCCCTCTCCTTGGATACCTTTATTCAATTGTCTTGTTACAAGGTAATCAATGCAGCCTTCACACTCCATTCCACCATTAATGAGTGAAGTCCAGGACTCCGAACACTTTGGCACGAGCACTACCCTCTGTCATTCTATAAAATAAGTCTTCCCACAGTCAGACTTCAAAGCTATGTCCTAAAGACATTTTTATAGAGTTCTCATGTCTTCCTCTGTGGGAGGTGACACTGTCTCCACTGTTCTTCCAGTCAAGGAGGACTCAATATGACTCAAAAATTTACAACGATGGGTTCAGTTTTGGGCTGTGATAATTTTGTTCGTCTTTGCAATGGACGTGTTCAGATCATTAAAACAAATGGCATTGAGAGCCATCACTTCTCATAACTTAGAGGGAAGAGACAGTTCTGTAGGAACCTTGATCCCTGCCTCATGCAGGCATCAACCACAGATAAAGCTGCTGAGTAATTCACTGCTATTGGGCAGTGAATTCAGGGTGTCTCATATATCAGAATAAATGAATTCTCAATGGCTGCTGTCCCATTTTCCAGTTCCAATCCCAAAGCCTTTTTATAACAGTGACATTACCTGGTTTCTTAAAATAATACAGAGGGGAAAGATGATGGAATGGGATGTGTGCAGCTTGCCCAGCTTAGTTGTGACAGAAAGTTAGCAGTGAATTTTCTTTATGCACTTCTACCTTCAACTCCCTTGTGTTCACCTATAAATTTCATGATGGACAACAAACCAAATGAACACCCAAATGCAATAACTGACTTAATTTCCTTTGAAGAAATCCACACAGGCACAGGAAGAAAAAGAAGCATTAGCAGAAGGTTCAGCAGGAAGATAGATGCAAGTACAACCAAAAGCTCCTAATGTTTCCAAAACTACCTTGGCCTGATCACAAAATAAATTACATACAACCTGAAAAGCTGTGCAGTTTCACAGCTTGAGATCCCAAGAAATATTTGTTAGAAAGATTCTCCAGTCTAAAATACATTAATCTGTTTACTTGGCATCATGGGTGCTCTGGAAAGAGTTACCTGAGATCAGTTCTGCATCGAGACATCTGATCAGTTAGACAAGGCATGAGGCAGACCTTAGGAACAGCCCTTTCTGGCTCCGAGTGGTTCAAATAAAATATCTAGAGTGGAAAGAATGGGGCAACCAAATGCCTCCTGGAACATAAAACTCTGAAAGTGTAGGTAGTTATTTTGTCTGGCTGAGCAATATGGTCAGGTCAAATGGCACCAACATGATCAGAATGTGCCTCAGCTGTCAGGTCTCTTGACCACAAAACTGTTGGGTTTCTTTGAAGGAAAAAGGGGAAAAATAAACAATCACACAAGAATGTCTCCAAGACCTGATGATTGAAATAGGCAGCCCAGATACTTGAAACAATGCTAACTTTGCTTTAGGGGTCAGAACAAAATAAGCTTGGAAAGGCATGCACAAGAAACTCCTTCCAGGAAGTGGAGGGTCTGACCCCAGTCCTTCCTTCAAGTTGTCAGTGACTCAGAAGGGAACACATAGTTAAACAGAAGTGCAATATCTAAGTATAATATTTAAATAGGTGTTACTTTTTCCTTGTTATTCTGCAATTCACGTTTCTTTATTCGGGGTCATATGAGTTCAACTACTACAGGAGGGCCATCTGCCAGCATAATGTGCTGTTCCTAGGATTCCCTGGACACCCTCTGACTGGCCCAAATGAATGGACACAGTTCTTATGTTGTGTAGCCAGATGTTTTTGCAGGAACTTTTCAATGAAAATACTGCTTTCCTCCAGCTTAGGCTGTTTCAGCTCTGCATGACACCCTAAACTTGCATGTTTACTTTCTCACTTATGCATGCCACTTGAAAACCATCTACATGTGTTTCAGTTTTGTTTGGCACTTCAAATCTGACTCCACTGCTTGATGCCTTAAAGTGATCTCCATGCAGCATTTCAGCTTTTCTTGTCACTTAGATGTCACCTTTGATGCCTCTTAGCTCTGTCACCTGCTTTTCCCTTCAAGGCTGCCTCTTTGTATTAGTGCTTGAAGGAGGACTTGTGGTACATAGGATATCAGCAGAGTCTCAGTGAAGATGCACAGTCATGACAGCTTCTTTTGTTTCTTTTGTCATATCCACATCCAGTTCCCTTACTGTTAGTGCTCCTGGTGCTGAGGTCAGGTTCACCTCTCCATGAGTACTTCTCACATGGTTTTTTCATCCATTCAGTGTGGTATCAAAAACTGACACATAATTGACATGACCATAATCTGTTTAGTCAGTACTTGCTTTGACAGATCCAGAGAAAGAGTCCAGGAATATGCTGGGATTGTCCTTTGTCTTCATATGCATGAACCTTTTGTGATTTCCCTCAGAGTTTAAAAGATTAGACTTGTTCTTAGAGTAGATGATTGAAGCAGATTGATGATTTTGATAGTTTTTATTTAACTTGGACATAATCCATCACAAGACTGTCCATAAGGAGTGTGGGGAGTGAGGTGTTTCACATGGGAAAGCAAGTGAGAGTTATTAATTCTAAGCTGGATACACAACCTAAAGTGAGATCAAGCAACAGTAATGCTACAGGACTAACAAGACAAACAAAAGCTCTAGCAAATACATGGGTCAAGCTTAGGTTATACAGCAGTAAACTCATTTCCCACTTAGGGAGTTTCAATGGAAGTCACAGAGACAAGAAACATAGGATGTGCTTGGTTTCATGCTCCGGAAGGTCAAGGGACCAGTGGTGCTGAAGAAGCTTCCTTGGGGTAAACAAGCTGCTGAAAGGGTACAGAGCTCAACTGGAAGACCTCAGCCATCCCACCTTCTAAACTCATTATTGCATTTCTTATCCACAGGCAGAGCCTGCGAGAAGAGCTTAATTGGTTTATTGCTGTAAGGCTGACAACAGCTGAAAAAATAAACATCAGCAAAGCTGGTGAACTCACTGATGACAAACTAGTCATTTCAAAGGCTCTCCAAACAAACAAGTGCAAAATATTCCATCATACAAACTCCAAAGAAATATATATGCTTATAACAAGGATTCACTTTCTCCTCCCTACCTGGGGAGAAATTCCATGAGAAAAGGCTGAAGTCAAATATTTTTCTACACCTGGTGCATCAGCAGAGTTCTGGCAGGTTCCCCAGGAAAAACAAAGCACACATTTTTGAGAGCACTTGTAGGCCTTTTGGGAGAAACTGTGAGCTGGACTGTGCTATGCACCTAAGGTGTTTCAGAGAGACATTTAACATATTCTTGACACAAAAATAGAGATTTTCTGCTGAGATTTTCTGAATGAATGTTTGACCTGTGGAAAAATAGTGGGCAGTATTAGCAAAGTCTCTGAGGAGATCAGGAAAGCTCCAGATCTGTGCACTGCAGGTTCCTCATGTCAAATGTGACTTACTGGGACAGTAATTAGCACAGCAAGATTACAGCAAAGATGAAACCCTGGCTAACACACTTGCTTCTCTGAAAAGGATGGGCTCAAAGATTAAAAGGAAGTTTTAAAGAGTTAAATTTCATGAAGAAGTTAGTAGGTGAGCTACTGGTATGAAAATGTGACTCTGCAAATGACAGACAGTGAAAATCCTGCTGAGACACGAGAATGTGATAGAGTTAGTCAGAGGCTGCCATTTGGAGATCCCCTGACAGCAGGCACAGAGCTAAACTCAGCCAGAGACACCTCCCAGGAGGTACTGGCAGGATGTCCTTACCTCACTCATATGCTCTGGGAGTGCCAACAAAAACAATGTCAATACAGCTGGAGTGGAGATGGATATAAAAAGTTCAGTTTATTTCCAAGATGGCAGTGTTGGCTGCAACCAAATCAATTTTTTTTTTTTTTTTTTTTTTTTTTTGCCATTGACAAAAAGGGGCTGGAAAATACCACCTTGCAGATACAGACATATTTTCCCAATTACAGATTTTTCATTTGCAAACTGGAAACCTTTCAGAGATTTAGATTACAGACATTCTAATGCCAGAATCCTTAACCTTTTCATGCCTGTAATGCTCTGTGGCAACTCACTCCATGTGTGAGGCCTTCCCTTTATTTGTCTACTGCTTCCCAGCTAAGCTTCCACTGTCCATCAAGCAATCACATGGTAATAGATGAGTTTTGTGGTGTCCCTCTTTAGGGCACTGCTGTAACTGTAGGGTCAGATGTGTTAGTTCACATTACCTAAACTGTCACCACACTATGTCCAAATAAAGTTCTTCT
The DNA here is from genome assembly GCF_017590135.1 of Pyrgilauda ruficollis. Taxonomy (NCBI): domain Eukaryota; kingdom Metazoa; phylum Chordata; class Aves; order Passeriformes; family Passeridae; genus Pyrgilauda; species Pyrgilauda ruficollis. The sequence continues at coordinate 5,376,609 of NW_024526377.1, forward strand.
CGCCCAACAGCCTTTCATGGCAATGGTGGGTAGGAGATGGGAAGTGCAGAGTAAAGAGGAAGGCAAATACAGAGTTAAACTCCAGTACCCTAGTGACCTGCAGGGCAGAGACTTCTGGAGGCATGTCCTGGTGTCTAATAACCTTTGTCTAATTTCCTTTTGAATCAGGGTCACTTCCAGGATCCACACTATCCTCAGTCTATTCATTAACTTAAGCGGTTAATAAGCTACTGGTTTTGAGTGAGTTTGATACTTCTCATCCTATTTTTTTTTTTTTTTTTGTTTGTTTTGTTTTTTTTTCCTGTGGCCAAGAAAACCAGTTTATCCTGAGTACAGCAGTTATCAGTGAGGGACTGAGTCATGGGGACCATGGGCAAGCTTCTGGGACCTGCTTGAAAGCTGAACATGACAACCCTTAAATAATGTAAAAACCATATCTATGAGAACACTAATTGCAATCAAACTTTCAGGGTGCTCCTGGGTAGACAAATAATGTCACTGAAGCATGTGAAGCTAGGCCAGACACTTGCAATAGCTGTATTTCAAGTGCTAAGAGGAATAAATAAGGGTTAATTATATTCTGATGTGTAATGTGTACACCTTAAATCTATGAAAGAAAGAAGGAATGGACAGGAAAGGAAAGAAAAAGGAAAGGAAAGGAAAAAGGAAAGGAAAAGAGAAAGGAAAAGAGAAAGGAAAGGATAAAGGAAGGGAAAGGAATGGAGAAGAAGGAAAGGAAAGGAAAGGAAAGGAAAGGAAAGGAAAGGAAAGGAAAGGAAAGGAAAGGACAATATTACAGATTATGTATAAACACTGCTCTTCTTTCAAGGATTTTAAGATTTCATAACACTTATGGAGCTTGTTAGCAGCAATGACAGCAGTTTTGCTTCAAGCAGAGACATAAAGCACTGGCCCTAAGGCACTTGTAAACCACGCATGAAAAACGAGGGCCAGTTCTCTATTTTTCAGTAAGGATTTCGGGCCTCTGAGAAGCCAAAAGGTGATACAAGTGCAGAAAACAAGCCAGAAGGAAAGAATCAGAAGTGAGAAAAAAACCCTGTGTGACTCAGAGATGACTTGAGTAGGATGGGGTGGGGCTGGAGTGATGGGGAGAATTTGGCAAAAGTAACTACTACAATTGCTACAATTGTGGCATGTTTCTGTAAATAAAAGAGGTTCTGTCTCTGTCAGCAGTTTTTCCTAACTGAAAAATATATGGAAGACCACACTGTTTTGGCTAACTGTGTAAAAAAGTGTGGCAGGAAATGTTCTGGCATTGCAGGATGCCTTTGCTGAACATATTTGATCATAGAACATGGATTGGTAAGGAAAACAGGAACAAATTAGGAGGAAATGTCTATCTAGATAAAACTAGTTTTTTCATGTTTATTTCTCAGCAATTATGCCCCAAAATATTCTTTTTCCCCCCCAGTTTTAATTTGCCACTTCTGATCCGGCCCATCACCCAATTATCTTCAGAGTGAAAACACTTCTCAGTATATCTATTCTAAGCTGTTCCTGCCACAGTTTTAGGCTGTTAGCAATCTGGTCATTTTATTTTCATTTCATATTTGTCTGCTGCCTGACACAAGCAAGAAAATATAACTCTTGGAGAATGATTTTCAATTCATGTTGGCGTCAATCGAACGTAACTCTGCTGGCATCAGTAATATAATGTTGATATTTTTAAAGTGTGCAAGGATCTCAGATGGAGAGCACCTTCTGAGGTGCTATCATCTCCCAAAGGCTTGAGAAAAGCTCAGTTAAACCTACAGACTTGTGCTCAGTTAACCTTGGTGAGGGGCCAAACTCCCACTCACTGACTGACTCTGCCTCAATAGGACAGGGGAAGAAAATGAGATGAGAAACCTCATGGGTTCTGATAAAGACAGGGACAGACAAATGCAGCCCATAAAGATTGTGCTCAGACCTTCTTATGGGTCTGGGCTGGATCTTCTGTGGTTTAATAGCATGAGGATATTTCTGGATGTAGAATCACAGAATAGTTTGAGTTGGAAGGGACCTTAAAGATCGTCCAGTTCCAACTCTCTTGCCACAAAAACTGCATGCCCACACCTTCGAGGGGAGCTGGAAGCTGCCATTTCTCCTACAACAGCCAAGCTGTGATGGAAATTTTAGTCAGCCCAGGGCTGGGAGGGACCAGGCGATGTCACACAGCCTGGGGACCCTGGGACTGCCTTCCACTCTTTCCCACCCTGTTTCATTTCCTTCAAACCTTGCTCTCTCAGAAGGTGTCAGTTTTGAGTACCCTCCTCTCCAGCCTGTCGAGTGCCAAATTGCTGAGCTGTCTGTCTGTCTCCTCTGGCTGAAAGGTCACTCAGGAGGAGGGAAGCAGAAACAAAAGCCTCTCTGCTCTTCAGCTCACACTCCCAGTGATCCTTCCAGAGCAGGCACAACGAGTTCCTCCACGTTTCCTTTCGGAGTGGTTTCCTTTTGCTTGAGCTGAGCAGCTCAGTTTAATCATGGTTTTCAGTGGGATACCACAGCACAAATGGCAGGGATGGAGAAATTTTCTAACAAACTGGGACAACAATTTTCTAACAAACTATAATGTGGTAAAAGAGAGCAGATAATCAACACAGATAAACATCTGGCTGGTAGTTTCCTCCCAGGAATGTAAGACTCTCCATAGTTTAGTTAAGGGTACATCCAGTTCAATCCAATCCAGCTCCACAGATCTGTGTTTGGCAGCATTATAACTGGTTCATTGAGATGCTACATTTTTAGAGGGAAGTTTTGCTTGCTTGCTTGGTTTTCTGCTCTTTAGTGTGTGGGAGGCAGTTTAACCACAACTCTGACTACTTGGGAGTCACTTTTTGTGGTAAGAAACTGTCTCTTTCAGAATTCTCCTACTGACTCAAGTAGGCTGATCGTAAACAGAACAGTAAAAAAAGAGAGGGAGATAAATTCTCCCTGTCCTCCACACATATTACTGAGTGAAGCACATGATATCAGTCACAGGAGGACACAGTTCCCCTCCTTCCTCTCCTGCTCTACAGCAAGATGTGAAAAAGCAGCACAAAGAAGAAAAGAGCTCAGAATGTAGCCTGAGACGTCAGGACACAGCTACATTATGGCATATATTACTACTAATAAGTAGTTTCTGCTTCTGATGGCAACTGGAAATCTAATGAAAATACCTCTGGTTGATGAGGCAAGTTTGTATAGGTTTCCATTTGAAGAATTAAGGGCCACTAAATGACATTAGGAGCTGTTCAAAACAGGTGGGTTTTGTTAACAATGGGTGGTAGATCTGTGCAAGTAATAGTTAAAGGGTTATGCGTTTGTATAGGTTTCCATTTGAAGAATTAAGGGCTACTAAATGACATTAGGAGCTGTTCAAAACAGGTGGGTTTTGTTAACAATGGGTGCAAGTAATAGTTAAAGGGTTATGCAGATGCAAAGAGCTTAGGTGGGTTTAAGGGGAGATAGGACAAGGACAAGGAAAATATCCTTTAGAGACTACATTAGGCTTAAACTCCCTGAAACAGGCAGTGACTGGAAAAGTGTTTGCTGGAACTTATACATGCTTGCCCTGTTTTCTTTTTCCCCTGGGCATCTTTTTTTTTTTTTTTTTTTTTTTTTTTTTTTGCACTGCTTGCCAGAGATATTGGTAGGTACAGGATACAGGATTAGGCTGAACCTTAAGAGGAATGTCCATGGTCTAATGAAGTTACTCATGGTGCTTTGTGGCTGCAAACTAAATTCACTGGAAATACTCATCTTTCCACAAACTCTAGTTTTACAGACAAAATTAAGGTCCCCCAGTTTTTCTAGAACTGCATGCAGAAATTCATGCTGGAATAGGAAGGAGGACTCAATGACATAAGCATTTTTTTGTTTTGAGGTCATTCTAATCCATTACCATAGCAATTTTGTGGTTTTCTTGGAAGCTGTAACTTCTGTTAGTTAAAAAATTTGTTTGGCTTTCCTTGAGTGAATTCGATCCTTACAGTCTTTCAAAACTCCTTTCTGTCCACAATTCACCAGTGCAAAAATGTTCTGAACCAGCTCTGGATCCTTTGGTCATCCCACATATATGCTGGCTAAGGCTCCAGCTCCAAATTCCTCATCCCACAAAGAATGTGAGAGCCAAAAGAAAGGTGATCATCAGCCACAGGTCTCTGTCATAGCCTTCAACAGTAGGTTCCTTTACATCTTCTCAAATCTCATACTGAAATTCCATTTAAAAACCTAATGCAAGGAGGAAACTTATTATTTTTAATAATAATTAAAAAATTATTTTTTTTTTCCACTAGCACTTTGGGGTATGTCAGAAAGCTCAGGCAGGGCCCAGGCGGACGTTTGTGCTTCACTCCTCTCCACAAGTTAATGTCCATGAGTACAAGGGCTTGAGGAGAGGGTGGGAGGTTGAAAGGTGATATCCCCAAAGAGCCCATGTGTTGTGCTTTTCCTGCAGCAGCATGGCAAGTTACAGTCTAATAGCTGCTCCTGGTCAGCTCCTTGTCTGCTGTCATCTTTGTGCCTGTAGTCCTGTGGTTTTGCTTGAAAGGAATACGTGACATAAATCTGTACAAGTGCCAAACATGGTCCCAGCTGCTGAGCTGAGTATTTCTGATTCAAAATAGCACAGAATAAGTACACAGAGCAAGTTTGGAATACCCTCAGAAGAGAAGGGGGAACAAAAAGGCAAAAAAGCTGAACTTTGCTGCATTCCCAGTGAAAAGCCTGTAGATGGAAGGGTGACAGTGACAAGAGCTGACATGTCTTTTACACCGTGATTAAATTGTATTTTCTAGATAGCAAAGAGTTATTCAATTTTTCTCAAGGGAGCTGTCAAGCCCGGACTGATTCTGAGAGAGTCTAAGCACCTTCAAGAATGGATTGTGATGTTTATGAGTATCTTATAGGAACATGTCTGCTCCCCCACCTTTTCTTGGAATGTGAGCGCATTTGAAAAACTCTCATGTTGGAAACAAACCATTCTTCCTTTTTATTATGATTACAGGACTGAGGCTCCATTGTTCATGCTACCATACAAAAGTACTTTGCTGCTTGTTATAGCAGCATTTGAGATTGTGGTCTGTTCTTTCACTGTCTGAAAAGTTTTTAATTCATTTTGTAACAGCTTTTGCCTTCTAGAGATCTCCTGAGCAGTCCCAGCACATTGTTCATGACACATATACACAGTTCAATACAGGTCAACACTGAGACGCAGATCTAAGTGCCTTGCTAACGTCTGAGAAAGTGAAATGTTTTATTAGCAATATATTTTCTGTACAGCTCTTCTTATGTAATTTCTTGTGACTCACATTTTCTTCTAAGTCATTGGTTTAATAATCAAGAATTTTAACATGCAAAATTGTGCACTAAATGAACATTATGACTGCAAATTCAAGTGCTCAGGATTTAGGGATGCTAATTTTCTTGTTTTCTTTTCATTTATTCTCCTCGTTTGTACACATGTGAACTCAGTCCTCAGTGATAAATTAACATGCTACTTTTAATTTGGAACAAATCCCTTCAGTGACTTTATAAAGTATTGAACAAGTTGACAAAAAGTTATTTCCCCCACATTTTTGGTTAGTGACCATCTGGCCAATATTCTTTTTGTTCTTCTATGGCATTTGTCACTACACTTACACACACACTCACACCAGGAAATAAAGCAGTAATCCATGCTCTCAACATTTCTATTCCTCTGCAGAGGACTGATAATAAAACCTGGCAGCTACATTCACTCTGGACATCCCTTATGAAGTACTACATTCCCATTTTTATGAACATGCCAGCCAAACACCTCCTGTGCCTGGAGTACAGCTTACAACTGGACATGCTGAGTATTTCTTCTGAGTAGATCCTCAGTGCCTGAGTTAGGTATGCAGAGGATAAGGAAAATGCTATTGAGAGGATTGCACTGAAGCTTAATTTTGAAACCTAATATTTTCAGCAAGATGGAGACCTTTAATTTTTGTCAGAAAAAAAAAAATCTTTTACAGTAACTGTTTCCTCTGCATTAATGAGACATACAGGTAATGAAAAGCTTGATGAAAAGAAAAATATGAATTAAACCAAATGTGAAAAAATGATGGGTCTTCAGGTTCCCTCAGCGATTAGATGAAAATATTTCTCTTTTTTGATTAATGAAAGTCCTTTCATTGACTGTAGTGACAGGTAGATGAAATCTCATGGGGCATAATGCCTCATTTCTTTGCAAAGTTCATGCTCATTTACTTTAATAGTGACTTATATTAGAAAGCAAAATCTCTTACAAAGTTTTCTTAGGAACCTCCTCACAGCCCATCCCTATCATTTCTCTAATGAAGCTTTTCAAATCTCCCTTTTCAGAACTTCTTAGACTGAGCTGTCAGTCTGCCTTGCAACAATAAATCATATTTTGCTACAATGGTTTAAGGGAAAAGCATCCACACTGCGAGGGGTATAAATTCCTGGATATAATCAGCCACCCACTATGGTGCTGCTTTACCCCTCCCACTTCCTCCAGATCTGAAACTTCGTAGATGTCTTGGCCAAAAGCTAAGGGCCTTGAAAGTATTGTCTCTAATGCATGAAGAATTAGTCTTTCAAACCACATCTTTTAAGTGAACCACTTGGTTTTTTAGAGTGTTTCAAGTGTCCTTTTGAAGCCAGAATATGCTCATTGCTTAATGCCTTGGGGCACTGTAACTTCTGCCCTGTTAACTTGGGCAGAACCTTGAAGTGGGCTACAGCCTGACAAGGGCATCCTCAGTTTTCATTGAGGTTTGCCTTTACTCAGTGTGTCCTTTATTCCTGTATTTTTGTGTTAGCTCCAAATGTATTCTGATAAGTCAGGTCATTTCTTATATCATACTTGGGCAAATATCACACATATAGTATCTAAAATTAAAAATTGTTTCAAAGAATCAGAATTTCAGAAAGGAACCCTGTAGGAAACAGGAGAGGCATGGAACAGCCTGGCCTTAGTCCTTCTTGAGCCCTTATCTTGCATTAGAGGAGGAAAGAGGTACTGTTGAAATGCCATTCAACAACTTCACCAGCCTTGACTTGCCCCCAGCCTTTGTGAGTGCACACGAGCTCAGCTCATTTCACAGAACCACAGAATGGGTCAGGATGCAAGGAGCCACAGTGGGGTCATCTGGCTCAACCTCCCTGCTCAAGCAGGATCACCCTGAAGCACATGGAATAGGATTGTGTCCAGATGGTTTGGGAATATCTCCAGTGAGGGAGAAACTCCACAACTTCTCTGAGCAATCTGTTCCAGTGCTTGGTCACCCTCAACTAAAGAAGTTCTTCTGTGGGCATTTACAGGATCTACACAACAGGAAAGTTTTCTGCTGCTCTAGTTTCCACATTTTGATTTTACATCAACATTATCCTGAAGAAAGCAGCAGTGTGCCAGCAAGCAGGGAAATAATTGTGTACCTGTATGTGAACACACAGGTGCATGTGGGATTTTGGAGACATGCATGTCAACATGCACTGGTCCAAATTCTGCCACTGAAGTTGGCCATAGGGCGAGCAGAAGGACCTCAGCCATCTGACTGGGACAGAGATATGGATCAGTGTTCTTTTGTCTTTGGTTTTTCACAAAGAGTCTATTCTTCATCAAGGTCAGATTTTACTCCAACGATTCTCCAGCTGGAGAGAAAAAAAAAAGAGCAATAAAAGGAGACACTTAAGGAAGGTCAAAGCAAGCAGGGAGTGACTTGAAAGGAAAGAAAGACCAGTGCCCCTTTGGAAGGGAGCAGAGTCTTATGGCATCATTTGTTTTGCACCTGGGAAATTAGCCAGCACCTTCTCTCTCCTGCTCCCGCTGCATGGAATGAATACATGCTTCTGAGACAACTTTTATCCAGGATGTATTTAAGACAAGATTAAGTTTTAAAGAAAATAATTTGATATATATGACTGTGACACACAGGATATGCACAAAGTCATTCCATCTCCAAACTTTTATTAATTTTAAAACATCAGTAATATTAAAGCCACAGATGAGTATAAAATCTGTCACAAATAACAAAAGTCTAAATCCTGAAAGAGTAAAATATAAATATTATTTATCTTTCAGTTGCAGCAAGAAACATGATTGGGTTCAAGGCATCACTGTATGAGGTGGCATGTAAAAAAAGAACGATCCCCAAGCAGGGAGGATGCAGCCTGAATTTCAGAGATGAAGGAAAAAGACACCTGGGAATAAGATAGCTGAAGTATTCATGAAGTTTTTGTAGCTCAATTAAAAAAGCCAAACACAAATTTTCACACATAATCTTCTGGGGAAGATGGTCACTGCTCTATCAGCACTGACCACTGACCACAGGCAGACACCGGATCTGAAACAGAGATCAGCCATAAGAAAAAACAAACATATGAGATAAAGTTATAATGAGCTGCAGATGACCAGTTTACTCTGGTTTTAATGGGCACATGTGTGCAAGCCTCTGAGTCAGCTGGCAGGCCAGGCATGTGAGCCAGGAGCTTGGGAATGAGATGAATGATGTTGTACTGCGAGCCGGGCTCTGTAGCTGGGGGCTATCCCAGCCCTTCTGCTCTGTGGGCTGGCACAGATGGGCTGGTGTATAGCTCACCAGTGAATTATACATCCTGTTAAATGAGCTGTGGAAAATCCCCATTTGTCTGGAAGGGCACTAAAATGATCAGAAAACATGCACCAAAAATCCTTGATAAGGATACTGGCTTGAAGCATTTTAATCTGAATACCAATGGTCCCCATAATCTTTCCTCAGGGTTACCTATCTTTAACCCTAAAAGCAGCCAGAACCATGTGAGATAATACACACTGCGCTGAAAGAAACAGCAGTGGGAAGGAAAGAAAAAGTTCCTAGGAATCTGGCCCAGCTGGCACAATCAGTCTGTGCCACACACACACACACACAACAAAACTTTGTCCTCAGCACCTTTCCCAGGCACAGGTGAGCAGCCCAGCATAAGCAGATATGGAGACTCAAGTTACAGGAACAGCCTTGGATGCTGCATTTTGACATTTCTTCTTGGGAGCCCAGGATGGTCCCTGGGGTGGTTTTGTCCCATGGTTAAGTGCTACTGGCTCAAATCTCAGTGCAGGTGGGTGGTTAGCAGGGCTGCAAACTGGTCCCAGCATCACTGTTGGTGCAGACAACAGTGATGATTTCTTTCTTTGAAGGTGAAAGAAATTCAGCTGAATTTGGGGCCAGTCTATGTATGCTCACCTTGGTACCAGAAATTTGCCCTGGAAATACTCAATTTACTAATATAGATGTGACTTAGACAGCACTATTGCTCTGGATTCAATGTATTCTTTCATTGTGATTCTAGGGCCAGCCCAAGCAGATAGTCAGAGCCACAAACACATTATCATAGAAAGAAATGTATTAACTACAGATGGATAATATCCTCATGCCTATCCAATCCTCCTTTGAGTCACACAGTGAATGTAAGCCTGCCTTTGTATTTGCTTCCTCGGGTCCATATTAGCCTTTACTCTGTTATGCTTCTACAGAGCAAAAATGTAACAAAAAATGTCCTAAGAATGGAGCTGAACAAAAGGTCCCTTGTTTCTGTAGGTATGGATTAGTCTTTGCAGAAAGGAGAGAGATGAAAGCTGTTGCAGTGTTAAGAGGATTTTTTGGTAATTCTTTATAGATGCATGTACGTATGCCTTGTGAAATGGAATTTAGTGTTAAGAATAAGAAGCTTCAAAACCAGAATTCTTTCATTTATCCATAGATATTCTATTGAGTAGGTTTCCCATATGGCTTCATCAGTGTTTCAGTCCTGAAGGGGGTTAAAAGTCCATCCACACATTTCATTCCATTCTTCTTAAAAGAAATAGATAAAACACTTTGCACACCTTTTTTTTTTCCAAAGGATGTTTGCAGAACATTTTATCATCTCCTAATAATATAGTTGGTTCATGAAAAGATATTTTCAGAAAATGAAACCAGTCCCAAATCATTTTTTTCAGATATACAGTGAAAGGTGTGGATAAAAACAAAAAGCAAACTAATTTTTTAAAAAAATGCTTAACTCCCACAAGGAGAGATAAATGTTTACCAATGGGCTCCAGATGGACAAGTTGTGGTGTTGCACAGGTTATTTGTGATTTGGTCTCAGTACTGACCCTCTCTTCCTATTCTGCAGTGCCTGAAGATCTCTGATCTTTGGTACTCTCTGCAGCTTTTGACAGGCTGAAGCCCCCAATATCTTTCTTGAAGCAGCCTGTAACTCCCAAGTTCTGACCTCAGCATCAGGTCTTATCAGCTTGTTTTATGACAGAAAATCATCAGTGCTGTTTGTGTGACAGGCCTGAAATGTGGCTTTGGGACACACCATTTCTAGGGGCTCAGGCTGGATATTGTAGTCTAAGATTTAAGAGATTACAGAAGTTCAGGGCAATCAGGGTAGTGTTCAGACCCAGAGCTGCTAACAAGCCTTGCAAATACATCCCCAGACAGAGGGACTCTGGGTGCACTGCCGAGGTTTATCCCCAAGACATTTTTTGCAAAGCCTTTCCATTAGGTGTGGGATTTCATCCTTAATCCTGCTATTTTGTCATTTGCCCAGGTCCTCTGGGATATGACAGGAATTCTGTGTGAGCCCTGTTGTCCAGCAACAAGGGAGCTCCCCACACGTGAGGGGCACTCTAAGGCATGAACCTGTCCCCCAGGCAGAGCTGCTCCGTGCCACCGCACACAGGGGAGCTCGGGGTGACACTGAGAGAGGACGCAGGGCTGGAGACACCCCGAGAGATGAGGGCAGGGCTGCAGACACCCAGAGAGCTGAGAGCAGGGCTGCAGACACCCAGAGAGATGAGAGCAGGGCTGCAGACACCCAAAGAACTGAAAGCAGGGCTGCAGACACCCCGAGAGATGCGAGCAGGGCTGCAGACACCCAGAGAGCTGAGGGCAGGGCTGGAGACACCCAGAGAGCTTGGGATAGTGCTGCAGACACCCAGGCTAATGCACTCTCCAAGCCTCAGTGCCCCACTGACACCCGATTAAGGATATTCCTTACTTACAAGGGAGTGATTCAAGTTCTTGCATGGGAAACCTGGGTTAATGGAAGCCCCATAAATACCCTAAGTAGATCATTTGCTTGTTAAGTCTCACAATGTAATTTGCTTAGCTCTGAGAAGGAAAGAGAAGCTACTACAGCACAGAAAATGTCAGCTCCATCAACTCAGATGGATAATAGCCCTTCCTTTTATTCAGCTGGCAGTGACTTATCTGAGCAAAAATGCTGGGATCCAATTCTGCAGAAAAGAAACATATATGAGCTTGTCTGCAGCAGGTGAGGTAGTTACACAAGAAGTGACTTCACAAAGAGATTCCTCAGAGACACGAGGAGCCCAACAGGCCTTTCTTATCTGCCCTTTGCAGGATACACAGGTAGGCTCTGATCATGACAAAGTGATGCTTTAAAAGAATTTTACCCCTTCCTAGATGCCTTCTGCCATCCTCACTCAACAGTCCACACACTTTGTCTTTAGTAGTGGAAAACCATTTTTCTCCAGCTGCTTTTGGGAACATTTCAAGAGGGTGAAAAGACATATTTATAATTTTATTTCTTGGAAGTTGGGACCCTGATGTAAACTAGGCTGACTTGCAAATCTCTAGCTGTTTTGATTTATGTGGAAAATCTTCCAGCTTACTGCACCATATATCATAATAACACATGACTTTGATAGCTGCAGGTGACTTCAACAGCACAGGAAGGATGTGGTGTATTTGCAGCAGTGATGAATAATGTGTGAATAATAATTTATTCAATATTGTGGCTGGAAACCCAGCTTTGCTCTTTCTTATAAACCATATTAATCTTGGATGTAAGCTCATCAAAATGATTAAATTACCCCAAGCCTTACTGCCCTGCGATCATGTACCAGTTGAAATTAGATTAATTATCTTCCCTTTGTTTTAAATGCTTATTTCTCTAAATGAGTATGCAAGGAGTAGTAGTGTGTTCTGAACCAAAAGATGTAGTTCTACAAATCCTTATTTGAAGGGACAATTCCAGGTCAATTCCTTAAACATTCACAGGAATTAAAAGCACAATCTTATCATAATATCACAGTTTAAAGTTTTCTAATAAAATCTTATTTTTGTAATGGATTAAAAAAATAACAGCATCTTTCATAATTATTTCAGCCAAAAAAAGAGAAAGCTTTTACACTAGAAGAAAGTTTCCATTGTCCCTAGGAGCAAGGAAGGAGGAGAGGATATAATCTCACCAGTCCAGCAATTTGGTTACATTTTATCTGGGTTTGGCAAAGAAAAAATGCCTTGTTCCTCTCCCTCAGTTAACAAATGTATTTCTATTCATAGCACACTGCAAGACTTCTTGAAATCTGTTCAAGTACCATCAAAACTGTTTTTTGGTTGTTTCTTCTGCACATAATATTGCAGAAGAGAAAAATTAGAGCATTTTCTGTATATGAGAAGTAACAGAATCCTTTTCAGGAGGAAAAGCAAGAGGAACTGTCTTTTGAATAGACCCTTCATTCCCTTCCAGTAGTTCATTCATTTCTCCTATCTTTGTAATTTTACACTGTCAGTCCTTATAATCTTTCAGTGTGCAAGAATAAAGGAAAGAACATCAATTTTTTTTGGATAAGCTTTTGAAATAGTGTTAAACTAGCTTCTTCCTGTATCTCTAGAGCTAGTCTTCTTTCCCTCACACAAGTTTCAATTTGCAATTTCTGATATGCTACTGTGTTTATTCATACAGACCTGGACATTCCATCTGTAGCTGGAAGTTTGAATAAACTATACTGAACTTTCAAGTTAAACTAAGTTTGTTCCTGAAGTTATAATGCAATTAGTTATTAATTCAGCAAGGTGCTTAAACATCTTTTAATTCCTTTGAAGTCAATTAGACTATTCCCAAGCTTAGAGCTATGCCTGCATTTAAAAGTTTCATTGAACAAAGTGTTATTGATTTAATTTTAAAAGTTAGGATCACAAATTAAATGTAAGAAACTTTTACCAGGGTTCACAGAGATCAAAAGAATGATTAAATCATTGTATGAGTTGAGGTAAGCTGTAGAAACCCAGCTGTAGCTTAAATAAAAAGGTGTCTGTATGCAAAATTTTTCAATGCCATTGCTGATTATTGCCTGTGAACCAGATGCTGCAGTACAAAAGTTTTGCAAGTTGTTTGACAGAATCTGTCCAGAAAATAAAATTACTGTCCAGGCACTCTGAAACATGGAGATGAACAAACTCACTTTGCTCTGAATGTCATAAAAGTTAGGGTGCAGCTGCTGTAACTATTGACTTTGGAGCTTTCTTGCAGATGGAAAAGGCTCACACAGAGAAAAAGCAAATCTAAAATCAATCAGTCAACTGCCAAAATAAAAAATTATCCAAGGGGCAGTGGGCTTAGTGGGGGAAGACAGGGATAAGTGTGGGAAAGGGTAAGGATAAAAAGGAATAAGGAAGACCTTCCTGTTGATACAAAAGGTCCAGAGTAGACCTCCTTGCTAAACTGAGCCCCAGTCTTGGTTGACAGCTAATGCCTAAGTGTTAAACAACATTAGTTCAAGGTAAACAATTTAATGAAGGATTCTTATAGACTTCACTGCACCTCAAGAGTAACTCTCCTACAGGCCTGTCTTATAAATCTAAAGTGCTTAAAAGTCTGGGAGAGCCACATCCACAGCCCATTTGCAACAGCATATCTGCTTCCAAGCACAGAGATCAAAAGGGCATTGCAGGGTATCCATGAAAAATTCCCCTGGAATTCAGCGAACTTCCCACTCTGAATGACTTCACATCTTCTACGTGGGCAGAGGTTGAGCCTAGAGTGTGGGGATCCATGCAGGATCTGTTGATTTTGTTTGTCAGTCCTCTAAGCACAGCAAACTTTAGAGTTTGCGGGCTCTGGGAGGCCCCACTCAGAGGGATCTGCCAGTCACTGCTCGCTGCAGTCCAGGAGAACTCAAAGGGTCTCACTTTGGGCTACTGTTTATGGGGCTGCAGGAGAGCTGGCTTTAGTCACAGTAATTTTCCATCTGGCCGCAATTTGGGTCAGTAACTTTCTTTGAAGGTTCAATAACAAAAAATATTTTTGCACTTGTCTTGTTTTTCAGGCAAGAAAAATAATTTTCCAATGATGTTAATTAAAAAACAGGAGCTCATTAGATAGGACTGGCTCCTGGGAACCATGTTTCTGATAAGCTCAGGAGGAGCTGAGCCCTGGTGCAGTTGATCAAGGCCTAAAAAGCATTTCTTAGGTTATGGAGCAATGTGGAGGGGGTGCTGGGGGGATACACCAGCACAGGAAGTTATACATGGAACTGGGAATGGGATAAAGAAAAAATGGAAATGCAATACAAAATTGCACGTACTGTAGCTGGAAGTCATTGATGTGAGTTATCAGTGTGAATTCTCTACTGAATTGTGCACAAACCAGACTCTTTCTGAGATTAACCACAGAAAAACCTGTGGCCAGGTCAGGTCTCTGTCCCTCTCAGAGTTATTCACATGGTTAACCATAGCACAGGGAAACTCTGGGGCAGCTTCAGCTAGGATACCCTGAGTGACTGGTGGGACACTGCATGTCCTTCCTAGAACAGATCTAGCCTGTTTTCCAATTCTAACCAAAGTCCCTGACCATGAGCAAGCATAAATGCTAACCAGCAAGAATAAAACCCACATAACCACAATCATAACCACATGTGCTAATTATAGCATGTGAATTTTTAACATAACAGTTTGTTAGATTGACCCACAAGGGTTGGTGTCTCATGGCTTTCTGGTTTCTGGGACTGCCAAGAGTTACAGGTTTGAAACAAGTGCTGATAAATCTGTGGTATCAGAGCTGAGATATACCAGCAATGTGCACTCACAGAAGGTTCCTTGATGGAAACAACAAAACAAGTGGCATGAGGTCAGTGGCAGGAAAGAAAGGGTTACCCCAAAATGCTGGCAGATGTGAGGCAGGTGAGCAGCAGAGGCTTTTTCAGGAGAGTTGTGTGTGAACCCTAAGCATTGAACTTTCTGTACCGGAAAAAATTATCATGGAAGAGATGTTGATAGACATCCTGCAAAGATGGAAATGCAGGCAGATGTTAGACTTGCTGGCAGGAGTTCCCTGTGCCATCAAAGGGCTAAATCAGAGCTTTGCAGAACTCCTGTGGCAATCCAGGAAGGAGAATAGGAAGTTTTTCCACAGAGTATTTCAGGCTACATAAAATAAACCAAATACATGTTTCTCATAATGATCTGAGCTTGCCACCACGTTCAATGTATCAACAAAGTAATTAATCAGCTGGAGAACTCTTGAAAGACACACAATAGAAAGTGGCATCAGAAAGGAGACTGTGCAATACACAGTGCAAGGATCTGGCTAAATTCAGGCAATGAGGACTGTGGGATTATAATACTTTTTCTCAGACTTTGGGAGGTTCTGGATGCATGCTGGGCTTCTGCCACTGCTGACAATAATCCAGTGGTCAATTCTGTGCCAAATGGTGGTGTGTGGATGGATAAGGTAGAGACAGCTGGACTGCAGGAGGAGGTGGGACCCTCCTGAAGCCCTTATGTGGGTGACTGTACCCTGGAGGGCTGGGAGAGAGGAGTCAGAAGATGTGCACAGTCTCTGAAACACCTGGAAGGGTGTGGTCCACTGGAATGTGGATTGCGTCCACTGGACAGCACGGGCCATTGACAGAGAAAGACCTGGGAAGGAAAACAACCTAAGTCCCCAATCTATCTTCTGTCCCTTCCAGTTTGTCCTAGTGCAGTCTCACCCATTTTGTAATCTCACCAGTGAAATTAGTCTCGTCTTTGATGCAGAGGAAAAATTTCTGCTATTGTGTTTTTTTAATGATGGTTATGAACCTGAACCAAGGGGAGTACAGCACTGCTCAAAAGCATTGGATTAGTGTTAGAGTGGCCTAATGAAGATGTGGAGGAGTCCCCATTTACCTAAAACATTGATGCTGTATAAGCTCAAGGAAATCAGGAGGTGAATAGCTTTGTATGCTACATACTTCATGGAATAATGAAATATTTGGCAACCTTGTGTCTAACAGTCAGAATAGTGTAAATATTTGTACTCTTGAACTGGGTGGTGTTGATTCTTCATTACTGCTGAGAGTGACAAACAGAAAGAGAATTTTGGGATCACTCCAGCCTGTTTTCTGGCTGTTCACAGGAGTGAGCCAGCAGAGCTAATCCTGGAGGGTCATGGAAGGGTTTATCAGAGCAGAAGGAAAGTACAAGACAGAATAAAGCCTTGTCTTCATAGAAATAGCTGGGAAAGCATCCAGAAGTTTAGTGCAGATGATGCTAACCAGACCTCCCAGAGGAGAAAGGGACATTAATTGATGGAGCAACAAGAGATTCTGGCAGCCCCAACAGGACTGTCCCCAGGACTTCACAGTCCAAAGCAAAGCAACACCTCTCTTTCCCTTCCTAACCTCCTCTGATTTCATCCTGCAGTGGTTGCTCTTTCCCACTGCTCTCACTCAGTGGCAGATGCGTTTCCGTCTTAAATGCAAAGGAAAGGAGGATTGAATCATGTGGTAGAGGAGTTTACACCATCTTAGCTGACATTATGGGTGGGGAAGGAGTCCTTCCTTCTGTGTGGTGAATCTCAGCCAGAGCACAGAACTGAGTCCTGATGGATTTCCTGTCAGTCACATGAGAGGGCAGGACTGAGAACCAAGCCTGTGTCACCTGCACTCTGCCATGAGTTCACCACACATTCCCCTTCACCAAGAGTTCTCAGAAAAATCAGTCAGTCTCTAGGCTGCTCTCAAAGACTATTTTGTATTTCCTGCACCCTTTGTATTCATACTTAACTATTCATTTCCTTATATTCCTTTTTGTCCTAGCACTGAACTCTATCCTTTTTTACGATATTACCATTCTGGGAGGCAATGACCAAATCTGCTGCCAAAAGATGACATCTAGATTAATTCCTTCAGATGTATTGTTTATGGGAAGGAGATATTTTCAAATTAAGATTATTTGTGAAAGGTTATGGGAAATTTCTTTGGCATTGTTATGGTCTTTTTTTTCCATTCTTTAACCACATATGAACAGTTGCCTTAGAAAATAGAGATAAGGGCAAATACAAAGGCATTAAGCCCCTTAAAAGAAAACATCATCCTAAGGTGCTTCTTAGTAAAGTCCCTTTCTTTGTTGTTTGGTTATTCTTCTGGTTCTTCTAAATATCGAAATGCTTTTGGACCTTGAAGAACCTTCATTCAGTTTCATAGGCCTCTCCTTAAAGCTTATGAATGATGTTACTTCCATATTTATTTTATGTCTGGTAAACTCTCCTAGTCTCATCCTTGACTCCAAAGCTTGGCCTCAGATGGGGCATGACAGTCCACAGTGGTCAAGGCTTGGCCTGTGTGGTGGTTCTGCATGGGAGGCACTTTAGACTCCTTCATAGGCTGCTAAAAATTGGCTGGGAAATCTCAAATTGGAGAACCAAAACCACTACATCTTGCTAGAGTGATTTGCTGTGGTGGCACCACACAACAGTTGGCCCTGCCTCTCCCCTGAGTCCTTTATGGTGCTCCTTAGATACAACTGAGGCTTTACTTGAAGGCTTCTGGAGTTCAAACACCTGTTCTGAATCCCCTCGGAATAATATTTTTGTGATGAGAGGTCATGGCAGGTGCATGAGCCCTGAGGTGGTATGAGAACACACTGAACTTTCCAAAAAATGCAAAACTAGTTGGATTTATGTTGGATATAGAACAGAGGGACCCAAAACTTATCTGAATTCCACAAGGAATTGAGATTTTTTTTTTAAGCTATCCATCTATGCCTCAACTAAGGTTCTTTTTCTGATCTGACTCATAAAAGAGGATGCAAGCTGGACAACTCCTGGAGCTGGTGCTCTCCTTTGTGTACCCAGGCTCTGGCATTTCTCAGACAGTAAAGGCAACTTCTGTGCTTAGCAATGGCTCCCATCACTTGAATTCTGGTATTCTAAATTATGTTGGAAACAATTTCATCCCTGTTCTTCCAACAGGTTCAAACTAATTTCTAGTTAAGGGTAAAAACATGCCTAAAATGCCAGCTCTTTGCTGGTGTGTATATTGTCTTCTCTTTCCTTAAATACTATACAATTGAAAGCTAAAAGGCCAATACAGTAGAAGTTAAGTTGTCATGGCCCATGCAGTCATTATATATAAGTGTTGTCATTATGTAAAACTGCAGTGATTACATATAATTACTAAGAAAGTTGTGTAACTAAAGAAGAGGTCTTTCTTGCAGAAATAAAAATGTTGGAGATGGCTATTGACACACAGCCTTCTCTGACCTGCAGCTAGACCATGCTTCTTTCCTCTCATTTCTCTAATAAGCTATTTCTCAGAAAGCCAAGATGTAAATGATAAACACTCTTCTCTAATTAAAGGCATTTGGTGATGCTAGTGAGGAAAAAAACATCATTTATATGCAAAATCAAAATCAGCTTATGGATCCCATCCTTCCTACGCTTCAACTCTTCAGGTGCAGTGAAGATGCCATTTTCTGTTCTCTGTGTTCCTATTCTTAGCACAATAAAAATGAAATTACTGTTATTTGCCACTGTTTTGTTAAAATGTCAAACTGTGTTGCAAACAAATTGATTTCAGTCCAGTTCAGCTGGGTTCAGCTCAGCAGCATGTGAGCCTTCTTTCTGCCTCTGCTACTTTGTAAAGCCACAGCAAGAACTGCTGGGGAGTGCCAGACTCACTCCAATTAAAAATACAGCCATGGGCAGCACATTTAAATAGGAATCATGGAAAAAATACTGTAGTTGGAAGTGAAGCCACCAGCACCCAAACACTGCCATGGAAACAACAGTGCAAGAGAAACTAAAGCCAATGGGAATCTCTCTAGCTCAAGCTGAACTTCATGTGTTGAGCTTTATTCCCATCCTGGGTTCTGCTGAAGGACCAGGCCTGTGGTGGGGAAAATCTGCCTTGTAGGGCACAACAAAACAAGACCTAGCCTGGTTCTCCACCCGGAGCTTCTTAACAACACCGAGGATATCAATAAACACAGGGTCAAATTCTCTCCAAAGAAGCCACTCCTTGCTTCTATTCTAAGGAGCCCTGGATATAACTCCCAGAACTGCCTCAGGCAGCATTCCTCTCCATCTGGCCAAAACATTTCAATTTGAATTGTCAAATGGACTGCAAGGATGCTGAAACATGGACCACTGCAAAAACCTGGGACATAAATCGCTCAGACTTGTGGTTTCTTTATACTTCGGTGTGAACCAAATGTGACAATCACACTGGATGAGAAAAGCCCTTAATTTCTTTTAAGTAGTCTTTAAAGTAAGGAATGTCATCACTTCAACCTTGACTCATTTGTGAAGATGCTGTATAGATTCTCAGAATCTTAGAATTTTTAAGGTTGGAAAGACCTTTAAGATCACTAAGTTGAACCATTAAGGCCCCAAGGGAAAAAAGATGAACGCAAAATGAAGATACTTCACTGCTGAGATGTGTTTCCTCCTGAGGCTGTCTGAGGCTCAGCTGACGTGCTGGGTGCCTGCTGGTGTGACACAGGCTGTCATTATTCACTGGGGACTCGGTGTCAGCACCCTGGCTCTGGGAAGAAAGTGCTAATTGGTGTGAACAAAAATTAAGGTTTCTGACTTTCTATGAACAGCAGACAAAGGGCTTTGCAACGGCACATCAGTCCAGAACAGAGCTCTCTGTTATGAATTTTATATCATTAGAAATATTTTCAGCTTGGGAACTTCGGGCAGGCTCAGGAGTTTAGAATGAAACTTTTATATTTGCCCAGTGTTGCAGACAGCTGTGTTCTCTGGTTAGGAGGGTCTTCCAAAGGGCACTGGGAGGTGTGGAGTCCCAGCTTCACACACAAAAAATCACTTCATGTTTATGAAGCTTGTGCCTATTTTTAATCCTTCTCCTTGTTACAATCTTATGATCAAAGGTTTTTACTCTATTTTTGTTGTGCTTGTACTACAGAGCACCCATTTCTGCTGGACCTTTTCAGATGATACTTTGATACAGAGCAGTGTTTAGCAAACTTTATCTTTGAGCATGTGGTGTTTTCACCACCAGTCTAGTAGCCAGTAGAATAAGACTCACACCTTATTAATCATACATTTAGTTTGTGTCAGAAAAAACCCTTAACAAACTTAAGCCATCACTTTGTGAAGAGAAACAGTTTGTGACTTTTCACATGGCAGAAATGCATGAACCTTGTTATTTCTTTTCTCTCCCAGGCTACTGTTGCCAGGACACTTACACCTTGACATTAAAATCAATTGATGTATTTATCTAGCATTTACTTTTGTACCAGCAGTAGCTGTGGGGGGAAAAAAATGAGGTACCAAAAGTCGACATTTTTATAAATTGACAGCTTGGAGCAATTTGTGTCTGACTATTTAAAAAACCAAATAAGATTCCACCTAGTAATTCCTAGAAAGCAGAGGCTCACCCACATGTGCAGCAGGCTGGATTCTGATCTCACTGACGTGAAGACATGTCAGGAATCTCCTCAGGTAATCATTGCTCATCAACAGCAGTGGTGATCAGTACTGACCTTCCCTACTCTGTGAGAGCTTGTCCTGAGCATCCACTTTGGCAGCAAAAAGCTGCCCTCCACCAATAAAGGAGATGCAGCTATGACAAAGAAAAGAGAACCTTTATTCCTGAGATGCTGAGAAATACAGAGCAAGACAAATCAGTAATTTCTTCTCTGACTTGCTCACCAAAGCACAAAGATATGCAATCTCTTTACAAAAACAAAATAGTTTGAGAGGGCCTTGCTGAGCTTACAAGATATTTGGTCCGAAACGAATTAGTTCAGCTGCTGTTTACCAGCCAGGTAAAGGTAAAGCTGGTGCTAGTCAGAACAGGGCAAAGAGAAAGGAAGGCAGTGGAATTTTCTGGGGCCTAAAAGAAAATATTGTCTCTGCTCTTGAGGTGATTAATGTGTGAAATAGGCAGTGGAGGAAACTGAGCAATGAGCACAATCATGAAGGAAATCAAAGTAGGTCCCCATTGTTTTAGGAGGCAAAAATGGGCTGTGTAAGAATCTGTCTTGCTGATTTACAGTGAATTTACAGAACATCACAAATGTTGTTTTCTCTTGTCTAGGTACACAGCTGATCTCATTTGGTTTACAGAGCTGGTGATATTTTCTTTTTCACGACAGGAAATCAGTCAAAATGTAGACAGCAAATTAAATCCCATTGGAGGAACAACTGAAAATGGAATTTAGGGCCAATGAACTCTTGATGATTTACAGAGATCCTCCACCAAATCCCTCACCCTAACTTCAGGGCAGGTGTCCTGACATTACCAAACCATTTGCTAGTGAGCCCTTTGACTCAAATTTCTATCTCATTTTTCACTTGTTGCAACCCTACAACGACTCCTCTAACAGCTGCCCCTCCCCATAATCTTTATTTGATTGTGCCCTCTGCCATGCACACATATATGTGTATATTCCACACTAAACTACATTAGTTACCACCTTCCTTTTTCACTTTTTGAGCCTCAGTGAAACCCCTTCACCTGTGGGCGTACCAAGATGGACTTAAAAGTGTCTGTATTAAGGCAGATGCCAGAGTGCACCCCAGCCCTGTGGTTCATCAAGAGATGTTTTCATTCCATTGTATTGCTTATTCCCATTTGGAATGAGATCCAGGCATTATTAAGTGACAGCATTAAACTAAAATGTTTCAATTACTGTGGGTTCTTTGTTTACACTGTATCTGTTATTGTAATCCTACCCACAGTAATTTAACTTGGTTTTAGATGATTAAGTTAATGGGATATCTTGATTCAATCACTGCTGGAATAGAATTATTATTGAAACTATAGATGTTTGGAGATTTCATTCTAGGAAAAATTGCCAAGTTTCCAGACTTTGCTTTCAGCCCCAACCTCCCCAGTTTTACTTATATAAATCTTCACTATAGCAGTATTAAACTCTTGGAACAAAAGTTTTCCAGAGGTAAAGTGCAACACTGGTGGGATTGAACCCATTTTTATGACTAAATGGGGCAAGATTGAGCCATTTTTATGACTAAATGGGGCAAGAAATAATAAATGGTAATCTAATTTTAAAATTATCCATAAATTTTGTGAACAATTCTATAAGGGGATATAAGATAACTGTTGCAGCGTGGAGACAGATAACCAGGAATTCTTAGTGTTCATCTACTTCTTTTCTCATTGTATCCGGGCAGTTTTTTTTTTCGATTAATTTAATATTGACTTCTGTGATATTGACACTAAGTAAGACTGAAAATTGCAGCCCTCATGGCTGTAGAGTTCACCAGGCTAATAAGATAACCAGGAATTCTTAGTGTTCATCTACTTCTTTTCTCATTGTATCCAGGCAGGTTTTTTTTTTCGATTAATTTAATATTGACTTCTCTGATATTGACACTAAGTAAGACTGAAAATTGCAGCCCTCGTGGCTGTAGAGTTCACCAGGCTAATCCTCCATGATACAAAATGACTGTGAAACACTCGAAATAATTGCATTTCATATATTTAACTGCAAGTTACGGTCAGTGCAGGGCTCTTGGATGGGATCACTGAGAACCAGCAGGTCGAGTTCAGCCCTTGCACAGACCAGTCTCTCTGTAAGTTCTTGTCCTTCCAGAGCACCAGGCTTGCCTTGGTGCCATGCTACCTGCACCCCTCTGGTGAGAGCACTGCAGCCGTCAGCCCAGGAGCACTGATTGTGGGGGCTGCTCCTGGCTGCCTCAGTGCCCTGCAGCACAGACTCTGATCTGACAGACTGCCAAGCCGCCCTCAGCAGCCAACGGAGACTGATTTACAGGAGGAGATATCTTTTACTCTCCTCTTTCAGCTTGGCGTGAGTGATCTTGCCTTTAAACTGGCTATATGGGAAGCACAGTTAGCTTAAACTGGATACACAGTTTGGGATGGTGAAGTGAAATTAGTCTCTGATAAAAATGTAGCAAACACTGACTTTTAGAGATTTTCTTATAGTTGATAAAGAGTAGATGTTGTTTGAGGCTGCTCTAGATCATCTTAGGGTGATCTTTTCATATTTCTTCTAAATTTTGCAAACCTTTTTCCTCTGTTTATCTAAGAGGGGCAAATGTTGCCAGTATTTCCCTCAAAAAGATCTTCCTCTTTTAATACTCTTTGTATACACCATTCTCCAGATTAAGGCATTTGGGTTTGCTTGTTTGATTGACTGATTGTTTTTGTTTTAGAAGCTACCATTTTTATTTTTTTTTTTCAGAGAAGGTAAATATTTCTGTACCTTACCTACAAAAGCTCCTTTCTGAGACTGTGTTCTAGGATGAGCACAGGCGCTTGACCTTTAATAGGCTCAAAAGTAAATCAAGAGTCCAGCAAGCTCAGCTGGTGTTTCTCTCTTTCCTAAAAGAAACACTGTCTTTTCCAAGGTTAAACATGTAACCAGAAAAACAACGAAAGGAATATGATTCTCACTTGAGGTAATTTCTTTGAGCCAGCTGGTGACAGCAGCCAGTCTTGGTGAAGGTCACAAGCTCCTCGTGGCTAAGAGTAATCAAGGATTTCCTTACACAGGACTTCATAGGATTAACAAATACAGCTGGATAAACAAATACCACTGGCACCAAGTATCTGAAGAACCAGAAGTGAATGCTACATTAGCAATACTTATCACAGACTCAGAACTTAGAGGATAGAAGTCTAGAGATAAGTGGTTTTATTAGAATAAAGTCACTTTCTTTTGTTTGTCTGCTGTGCATTAGTTTATTACTTTCCCCATTAGCACTTGGGGCATGCCATAAGTAACTGAGATTTAACTTGTGATTTATTATGCACTTCCTTTTAAGATTAGAATTTGTAATGAAAACTGGATCAAGCAACAACATCTCATTTTAATATAAATGCATATTAAAAATGAGCCTATAAAGCAGAAGATGTCTTCTGGTAATGAGCTACAGTCATGAAACCATTTATAAGTACTTTAAGTGAGCAGCTTACACACTAAGAATAACAGGTTGATTCTTTTCACAACATGTGTTGCTCCAGCTGTCAGGAAAAGATGGTGGGGTCATCCTCACATTAATTTACAAACAGAACCAATTATACATCAACATTTCCTCAACAAAGAGCTTTTTCCAAACAGTCCCTCCTCTCCAAATACTCTCATGCAATGCTGTGTTGAAAGGTCAGCCTGGACTCTCTCCACTGCCAGAATATCAAGCAGTCAGAGCTTGGGCTGCATCAATCCACCTCCAGCCCATGCCCTGCCATACTTGGGCCATTTATCCCACGAGCAGCCTCATTCCACACTCCGCACTCACCCAAAGTGCCCTGGAAGTGCCAGAGATTTTACCAAAAAATACCACCAAATGTGATGCCATACTTGGGCCATTTATCCCATGAGCAGCCTCATTCCACACTCCTCACTCATGCAAAGTGCCCTGGAAGTGTCAGAGATTTTACAAAAAAATACCACCAAATGTGGCAGGAGGTGAGAGGTCGGTGAGAGAAATAGGAGCTTTTTGGCAATAATTACTTTAAAGTTTTCCTTGCTGTGCCTGTCTCTATTTGATGTAATTAACCAATTCAGGAGCTGGGTCTTGCAGCACAAATCTTTCACTCACACTTGAGTGTTAAGTCTGGACCATGGGGCTCCATCCCAGTTTATTTCTGTGTTTAAAGCTCTTGCAGAACCTCTGGCATGGGGAGGAGAGGGCTCTGTGCAGGAGAGGAGAGCACTCCAGGATATTTCCATTCCCTGCTCTACTGTAAAATTTGACTTTTGACAAGCCACATTTCTGTCTTCTTCTGCTTCAGCTAACAGCCAGTTACCAAACCTGGAGGCTTGCCAAAGCTTAATTCAGCCTTTCTTTAGGTGTTTGGATGGAAATATATGAGAAATGCAAAGTCCATTGAAGCACCATCCATCACATTGTCCCCATGAGTGGAACATTCACTTCTTTGTTTGAGGAGCAAATGCAGCAGTGTAAGAGCAGTGCTGTTCTGAACTTCCATCTCTCAGATGCCAAGCTGTCACTGTGTGTGGCAACTTGAGATGGTATGACAAATGTTCAACAAGATTTTTAATGGCTGTTAAATCCAGAGTTCTGGATATATTCCAGCTCAGGTAATTGCATTCATCCTGCTTAAAGACAGTTTAACAGGATAGATCATCCTTCACAGAGCCTCCAGTATGGGGAGAATGAAAGAACCACACAGTCCTTCTGGCAAGAGGGAGAGGCAGGCAAGTGAGGGAGTTCCCAAAGCAGGGGAGCAAGAAGAGTCATCAGGTTTTATGTCTTTGTGTGTGGTGCCTGAGAACAAGAAGGCTTTGGTATGGGAAATAAACCTAGCTTAGAAAAGGAAACCTACCTTAAAAAAGGAAAACGGTTTTTACTGTGCTGATTTTTTAAAAAGTGAATCAAATTACAACTGCAAAGCCAGGGAGAGGTGCTAAACTCAGGCATTAGTTGATGCCAAATTTCTTGTTTGTTCTTAAAGTATAAAAATGTAGTATTTTGAAAACTGTCATTTCAAACATCAAACTCCAGCCTAGGAAGCTTTAGGGTGTTTTCTGAAGAAGTAAGAAATCAGGTTTGACAAAAGCTATCTTCGGTTTTTGAACTCAAAAGACATTTCTGGATTTTGCTTTCATAAAAGGAGATATTGTCTCACATTTTTGTTGGTGCTAGCCTTTTAAATTTGGTAAACAAGATAGCCTTAAAGGGCCTTCTGCATAGCTATCAGCTAGCTTTTTTCTTACAGCTGGTCTGTCTTCCTGACATGATTTCATTTTCTTTTCTTACTGAGGAAATTAAGATGCACTCACAGATCTACAGCCCCAAATTAATCTGCACATGGAGATTGATTTCAGTAAATTGGATAACACGGATTTTTCTGAAATAGGCAGACATTGCTGGCCCTTTAGGCAATGCTGCAGATAACATCTGTTTTGACAGAATTTTGAGGGGACAGAGGATATGAAACTTTGTGAAGGTTTTTAATGTTGCTGATTGATTATTTCTTGTATAAGTGGTTAATAATTTTTTCCTTGTAGAAGGCAGAGCAGAGTGCATACCACCAGTCAATCATCCCCCTCTATTTCAGTGATTCCAGAGTAATTTTGTTCCTGTCAGCTGTGATTACTGCTGCTGATTGGCTTTGAGCAGTACCTCCACCTGGGATACCCACATTTTTATTTCCATTTGCTTATATTCTGTCTTTTCCATTGTCCATCTGCTTTGCCCACAGTTTACAGCCTGGGCTATTTCATACAATTAGCTATTTATTTTAGACTATAATCTACAGTCCTGATTTGATTTGAAATAGTAAATCTAATTGTACTAGAAGTGATAAATGATTTAAAGTAGCTGGGAGAAATTAAAGTTCAGCTCTTACACACATTTTCTCAGGCCAGCTTTATCTCATGCACACTGGATATATTTGTTGTTCCAGGATCTGAGAGAAATTAAGAATCTCTGAGAAGTCTCTCTCAACTAAACAAGTGCTGGAGTTGCTGAAGTCTCATAATGGCTCTTTTCCTAAACTGTCCCTGTGGTGAGAATCTCGGAGAGCTCCAACCTCACAACAGATATGATTTAGATAAAAAGTGGGGGTAGTTGTGTTATATTGCCTTCAGTGGAAGGTGCTGTCTTAATTAAAACAAAAGATGGGTCAGGCAGGGCTGTCAGCCCTAAAACTTGCTGAATACAAATTATTTGCACATAACACAAACCCTCCACACAGGTTTTTGGGTTTTTTTTCCTAGACCCTTTGCAAGGGTGCTTTTTCCACACAGGTTTTTGGGTTTTTTTTCCTAGACCCTTTGCAAGGGTGCTCAATGCTATCGCTTACTGTCTGAAAAGCAATGCTCTCTCTGGTGACCCAGTTGAAAATATTGTTCAAAATTGATTATATCATACCTTTATTTTAAATGTGGAAATAAATTGAGAAGCCAGGATTACAGTGCACAATTCAAGCTTATTACATCAATATCAGGCACGAGGGAAATCATGGCTTTATTCTCTGTTAGCATGCAGGACACAAACTCTGAACTCTAGGCTGGAATGTGTTTTTGTATTCCTTACCAGAGTAAAGTACCAAAGGACATCAGTAGTGCCAGATGTGTTAACTACAGGTCTTTTGTTGATCATGAGGGTAGGCTTGCTGGTTTACACCTTTCCTGACTGGCTGGCAGATTGTCCTCTGCAGGAATGGACTAGCTCTGCCTAAGGGGAAACCTAAGCACGGGATACCTCACTCCAAGGATGATGGCTCTGAAGAAATTCCTCCCTCTGCACCTGGGTTCCACCCAGCACTGAGACCTCCTGTATCTCCTTAACCTTGTTCCTGGTCTGGAAGCACACATTGTTCTTCCACTCCTCCAGCCCTCCTCCAAGTATTGGCAGTCAGAACGCAGCAAGGGTGCATCCTTATCTCTGTTACCACCAATATATGACGTTGTTATTAAAAGATATGGAATGTGATGTGGGGAGAGATGTAGATGGTTGTCTTTTAAAGCCTGAATAAAGAGTCTGAGTGGAGAAAATATTACTTTAAAGGTAAGTCTGGGAGACAGGGAAGTAAGAATTCATTTCCTTACATTGTTTATTCTATACCTAACCTAGTGTCCCATCTCAACCACTACATCCCAAATTTCCAATCCTTCTGAGAAGGAGGATAAAATGTGAACAGTAGCCACGGGAGTTCTGATACTATAATGGTGAATACCTGTTTTTGTCTGATGACTCCTGTCCACTTAGGTTAAAAAACAGTTTATGGAAGATTGAAAGTAGCATTTCCTAGCAATTATTGTAGTAAAGGATTGGATTGCAAAGATCTTTAAGAATAAGAGATGTTTTATCAGCATCTTCTCTGTACTGTCAGAGTGAGTTTATGAAAATAATAAACTACAAAAATCAAAAAAAGCCAACAGACAAGGTAGAATCAGTCATTGGCAGATGTGATTAGTCATTTCCAGGTGGTAGGAGAAGACAGTAGAATGTCACATCTCAGCAATTACATCCAAGACTGAAAAGATATTTCTGTCTAGTTTTTGTCCATGGTGATGATGTTTCTTCTGCTCCATGAGTCAAATATCATTGCTTGGGAGAAATAATGATCTGCCATCAAAAGTGTGAGCTTAATTATTTCTACCACTAAGAGAAAATAAGAACTTCAGGCTTCTGGCACTCTCTCCTTGAATTTTCCTTTTGATTTCTGTCCTGGAGTTTTGGGCTTCTCCTTATGACAACCTCTCCTAAATGCTGCCATGGTGAGACAATGCCATCAGCTACACACAGCAGCTCTTCCTTCTGCTGCCTCCTAGCTCAGGAACCACCTGAGGCAAGCAGTAATAGCTCATTATCCCACAGTCTGAGCATGAGCAATAATGAGCTGGCTGCTCAATTGAAATCCTGTGTTCTGTAATATAAACACAGTGCACAGCTTAGAGAATTTAATAATCTCAGGGCTTAATTAGTATCGTAAGAAATTCTAGGAGCAGTGACTAATATGGAACAGCACACTGCAGCTTGGAATTAATATGTCTCATAAGTTAAGATCAGGGTCTGGAATATGATGAATGACTTGTATAGCTGAGAGGTTGAAGTAAGGGAGTGTGTTCCTTTCTGCCAGTTAATTTAGTATTTTGGTTATTAGAGCCCTGCTACTCACTTCTGTGCTGACCAAAAGTGTTTTTTTATGTCTGCATCCCCAGCTGATACCTGTGTCCAGTTGATAACTCTTGTCTTGTTGGCTGATGTGGGAGGTGGAATTTTCTTCTATTTTTGTACAACACCTAATGTATGGTTTGACTTCCTGGGTACTGGATGAAGGTGGGTGATGAGGTACTCCTCAAAAAGCAGTGTAGCCATTGAGAGGGTGTAGTGTCCAGAACAGCAGCAAAACTGCTGCTAATGCTCTTCCAGAACGTCTTCTCCCAAATTAAAAGGCCTTAGAGGATATGGAGATAATTGGGTGGTGAGGGAGGGCTCAGAGAAAGGGTCCAATTGCTCAAAGTTGACAAGAAGGATGGAGTTGGTATTATGATGATTAATCATGATCCTTAGAAGGTTGAACTGTCCTTGGGAGAGGAAGGTGGGTTAGTGTGCAAGTCTGCTGAAAAGATCAGACTGTAGCCAGTGGGATGAGCTGTTTCTAGCACAGGCTGAACAAAGGAGCAAACTGTTATGTGGTATATTAATATCTGTGTCAATAATCTGTGCATGATCTTCTGCCCCTTGCCTCTTGTCCTATTGCTGAATACCACAGAGCAGAGCCTGGCTCCATCCTCCTAACCCTTCCCTTCAGATATTTATAAATATTGATGGGGTTGAAGTTAATGTGCCACCAGCTTCTGCTGCTCTTCTTGTCCCACCCTAGAAGTCTCAATCTCCTCATGGGTGTGGATGGACACCTCACCCCTCCTCAGCCACTCCTGCCCAAAGCTAGTAGTGCAACAAACATACCTAAAACCAGCATTTTTTGTCCTTCGGTTGGTTTGGTTCTGTTTACGTTTTTTGTTAACACTGGTGTTTTTGACAGAAAGGGGCAATGAAGGAGCAAAAGGAACTGTCATACTTCATGGGGTGAGCACCTCCAGTGCAAGGCTGGAGGAGGTGAGAGTCATGGTTTAGTGATGGACCTGAGAGATTTAGGTTAATGGCTGGACTCAGTGATCTTAAAAGTCTTTCCCGACCTAAACGATTCTGTGATTCTGTGAGATGGAAAAAAGTGACCTCACCTTTTCTCTGGAAAAAGGTGATCTCAGCTCCAGATTGACCAGATCATTGTGCCTTGACATGTCTAAGTTTCTACAAACAGATTTCTGGCTTTTCTGTTCAACAGCTTCTTTTCATGTCCTTCTACCCATTCAGTCTATTGTGTTTGGTCTGGGAGGCTTCAAGACACCTTTCAGTTTAAGATGGAAAAGCTGAAATCCTTTCACTGAAACAGTTTCATAGGAAAAATACATCATCAATGTAGTCTGCAAAATGTTTTTATCTTTTAGAGATTTTCCTAAACAGAAGGTTTAGGTGTTTTTTAAGTTTTATGGGGAAAAAAAAAAAAAAAAGTGATTTCTGTTTGTTATTTTATCCTTGTACATGGGGTTTTCTTTTCTTTTCTTTTCTTTTCTTTTCTTTTCTTTTCTTTTCTTTTCTTTTCTTTTCTTTTCTTTTCTTTTCTTTTCCTTTTCTTTTCCTTTTCTTTTCCTTTTCTTTCCTTTTCTCCCTTCCCTTCCCTTCCCTTCCCTTCCCTTCCCTTCCCCTCCCTTCCCTTCCCCACTCACCTTTCACTTTTAGATCTCCTGGAGGAAAAAAAGGAATAGTTTGAAAAAAAATATGCATCAAGTTCTACAGCAGTGAAAGTTTGGAGGAAGGTTTCTCTATGAGAAACCCTTTCCTCCTCTAAGCAGGTCACTGGCATGAGGCTGGGGGAAAACAGTCTCCAATTCCCATCTCTATTACAAAAATGGAAGATGGGAGTGAGTGAGTTCCTTCATGTGGCAAATTTGAAATGCTTTTCATCAGGTCTCCCAGGGTCTGACAGAGCCTGTCTCTCCATCTCTCTCTGGTTCTCAGGTGGAGCTGCAGGCACGAAGCCAGGTAAAGAGCTTCCCACCACCCTGACTCCAGCTGAGCATATTGTAGCTTTTCTCCCATCTACTGAGCCAATAAAATTACTTCTGCAGACAGGAAATAAATCTGATTACCACCGTGGCCAACAGATCCCCATAACTTGCAGCTGTTGTCTGAATATTTTGTTCCAGCTCCAGAGGAAGGTGCTCTCCTGTCAGTCACTAATGGAAGCACCATGACTGGTTCTTCAGCTCCAGATCGCTCACACAGCTCCCTCTTCTCCCTCCATTTTTTCACTCTGCAGAAAACATTTTACACATAAATTTTATTTTTATAGGGAGTGTTACAGTCCTCAAAAATGTAATACTTCTCCATCTTTAACTGAGGTAAATGGAAGCTATTAAATACCTAAAGCAGGTACATAAAGCAGCTTCTAAGTGTCTTCCTTTCCCTGGCACTGTTTGCAGTACACAGCATGTATCATCACCAGTGTTCAAATTTTCCTTGTCTGTGTTTTTTGCATCCTCAAATCCTCAGCCTCTGAAACAGATTTTAACTGCCTTATTCTTCTTGGTAATGTATTTTTTAATTTGACAGCCTGTGTCCAGGAAATATTTCCAGAAATATTTCCCTGTTTCCAGAGAGCCTTCCTGGAGCCATTCTTTAAGGACATACTCCTTACTTGTCCTGGGCAGGGTCAGAGACCATTTCAGGGAACATCTTCAGGGCAAGTCTCTGGAGACACAATGAGCCTTGTCTTGGAGGTGAGCAATTACTAAACAGCACAGGCTATTCTAAGCTAGAAATAGCCTCCTTCAAAAAATAAGATTTATCACAGGAGAACTAGCTGTAATAGTCTGAAAATCATTACATTAGTTGTAGGTAGTAAGGGCTCAGTGCTTGAAATCTCTTTTTGTTCTCTTCTTTTAATTGGTAATACAGGCATTCCTGGTCCTGTGCTGCAGAGGATGAGCCTTAAGCAGCAAAGCAAGAGCCCTAGAAAGTTCACATCTCTGTTGTTAACAGCCCACAAAGGCCTCACAGGCTTTTAATTACTGGCACTGGGGCTGTGCTTCACTGTACCCTCTTGCAGGTACTCTCATGCTGTGGTTCATGTGCTCCTTTCTCTATCTGTGCCAGATCATGGTGATAATAAGTCTTTTGTATATTCTAAAGTTCCTTTTCCCACTGTGGCTCTTTCTGTAAGGAACTGGCCTACGTGTGATCAAATGCACCACATTCTTCTTTGCTGTTAGGGAAAGGGTTGTTATAAAGTTATGGCACGTGGTGAAAATTGTTATGATGGGTAGCTGCAGTTCTGCTCATCCAGTGATAAATTCTGACTTCTCAGTATCAGAGGCTGAAAGATTTTCAATGAGGTCAGATATTTTTAATGCCGACTCTACAGAATTTAGATGATTACAAGGTATGCAAACCATTTATACTGCATGGAAATAAGTAGGACATAAGAGAGGGCAATTGCTCTGCTGCTCTGCCTTCAGTAGTGAAGTTTCTGAACACAAGGGGTCCAATTTTTGAGCCAGCTACAGCTCAGCACAATTCAATATCTGCAGAGTAGGAGTTTGAAAGGAGTATGGGTGAAGGTTTCTTGATGAAAAGAGGATGAGAAGACAAAAAGCATTGCAATGAACTAATTAAAATCCATGCCAGGAGAGATCTCTCTGATGCCTGGGTGGTAAGCAACCAGCAGGTGTCTTCATTACTTAGACTGCTGGTGACAACTTACATGTAAAATTATGGGGTAGCTCATTTAATTTCAACTGCAAAGTCTTAGCAGGTCTCTGGAAAGATGGAGTGGGAGGAAAGCCCATAGATACTCAGTCTGTCAGCATGGTATTTGGACAAGGAGGAGTGTTCCAGAACCTGGACTCCTGTGAGCTTGGAATCCTTTTCTTTAAGAGCAAAGCAAATGAACAAAATAGGGTGAACTTTGGTTTAACAGAAAAACAATCACCATGGCTGACCACAGCTGTCATGGAGGGTTTGACTTGTATCCCAGTGGAATGTGGTTGATTTCACAGTGTCAGGCTTATTTTCCACCCAGAAATGTGGGATTTCTCTGGCAGCCCCAGCATGCATGAAGCCATGGGATGGATGGAAGGAACAGTTATTGGTGTTAATGGATGCACTGCAATTTTCTCCCTTAAAGGAATTGCTTGCAAGGTGGAAAAAAAAATGTTTCAGCAGTAACTGTGAGCTGTTATCAGACTTGTGCAGGTTGCAGCTTTTATAGTTAAGGATGCAAAGCAGCCTTCATTCAAGTGCTGGCTTCGTATCAGAGCTGGGCAAAATTTGTGGACCTATTTCAATGCAAAAATATATGACATACTCATTGCTTTTTCATGTTGACTCATATTGGTGACTTCTGTCAATGAAATTCTGATAGCTCCTGCTTTGGAGGCAAAAAAAAATTGGTAAGTCTGACATGAGATTGCAACTCCCCATTTCAGGGGGGAGATAAAGAGGAGGGCTGTGTATTAACAGAATGTCTCTTCATCACATAATTTGGAGACAAGATCTACAGATTTTTTCCACTTTCCTGGTGCTCTCTTAAATGTGCACTCAGCTGTGAGAATGAAGAAATTGTAGGGAAAAAGAAGAGCAACAACAAAAAATGGCAGGAGTTAAGGAAATATCATTTCAGTTCTGCAGGGATGGCCTTTTACAAAGGTCAAACTAATAATTGTTGTCCAGATGCTTAAATATGATATGAAATATTTTTCTATACATAAAAACCCTGTCCTTTTGTTACAAATAAGACACCCAGTAAAGTGTGCTTGAAAGCCATTGCAAAATGTAATTTAAAAATACCAAGATACCCCCTTTTATTAACTTGCCAAGACTGGAATTTCAAATTATGCTTGTTTTAATATTCTCACTCCTGTTAGTAGGAGAGTTTGAAAGATGGCTCTAATGTAATGTGATGTGTCTCACCACAAGGAAGTGGGAAGCTTTTGATTTATTTTGAAAATCTGTTTGCTGACTCAGAGTAAAAGTAGGGTGAGATGGGAGATATAAAGCACTGGTTTGTGTTTGCAATTACTTTCCTGTTGGCATCTTAATGGATAGAAAAGATATGAGTAGTGTGGAATAGGTACATAAAAATGAGTTTAATTAATTTTGAAGGAAAAATAATTATATGGAATTGAGCTTAGCTAAATTTTGACCAACTGAAATATAGCTGATGATAAGATCTTTAAAATATGCACATTTGCTCCATCAGAAATCAACCTCAAATAATTCACATTTCATCTTTATCTTTTTAGAACTATATGAAAGCTGGATAAAGTGGTGGTAGAACTGAAATACAAGGTGTAATAGACAATAATAATTAACACATTAAGCCCTCTTGCTTATACTAGAAGTAATAAAGTGTCTCTCAGCTAAGACCAAAGTAAAGTTGGGTTTTGTTGGCAAGAGGGACAGAAAAAGTTTTGGAATCTGGAGGAGCAGAGATAGTTCTGCATCCTTATTTCACCTCTGCGAACTGCAGGAGAAGATGATGGTTTTGCAAAGCTGAGATTGCTGCTGAGGCTCTCTGCATGGCAATCGGGGAGCAATTACAGTCAAACTAAACCTGGTGCCTGACACATGGTAAGGGAGTCTGGTTATTTGTATTTTCACCTAGCTCATGCAGATGGCAAGAAATGGCCAGCTGCTCCCGTGCTCATTTTCTTTCTACTTAGCACAACATGTTTGTATAGTGACTAATAAAACAAAATAATTAAAAAAAAAAAGTCATAGCAACCTTTGCAGTAATCTTAATGTTTGGAAAGGAGTGCAAAAACAACAGGGAATGAAGAATCCTGAAACATTATAGCTGTTTGCCATGCTGTTATCCCTAACAAGAGATAGAGTTTTTATTCCTAGGACTTTCCTAGCTGGAATTGTTGGGCTTCTCTATCAGGAGGGTAAAATTAGGCAAATTATACTTGCTGTCGAAGAAGCAGCTTTCCCTCTCACAATCTACTAAGCATAACCATGGGTTTATTAATCTGAACCTTTTAAATATGCAGCAGAGCATGTCATTACAGGTAAAGAGCCCTGAATAAAGAGAGTAAAGCATCTTCAGGAGAGGGAGAATGTGTGCCAGACATTGCTAAATTACATTGAGGGCAGCTTATTAGCACCTCAGAAACGCAGATGTATATGTGAAAATTAGTGCTAGGCAGGTGTTTCCAGAAAGCAATCCCCTCAGTTACTTTTATAAGGACCTGACATGGAATCAAGACTTCCTTTCCCATTTGTCACACTGAGCAGGTTTCATTGTTTTTGACTACATATCCAAGAAACCAAGTGTGTAGCCAGCAGAGGTAGGGGAAGATGTACAGACATGTGTATCACAGACTCCTAAAGCACTGTCCCAAAGAGGAGCCTGTGTCTTTTGACTGAGTAGGGAGGGAGAATCAGTAGCAACCCTGGTTTGGCTTCTGGGGCTGGAGGTGACCTGACTACTCATGACCTGCATCCAGCATGCTATCCTGGTTTTCTCTGCAGCCCTGGAGAAGACCCAGTGAACAGAGCTGCTGGCATTTGGTTTATGCCTGTGTCCAGTCTCATGCCTAGGAGCAGCCTGAGCTGCAGCAGCTCTGCTGGCTGGTTCCACCTGACAGCAGTAGGATTCTGGACTGTTAGGTCAGGTGTCTGCAGTATAAACTGCTGCTGAATTCAGGCATGGTGATAGTAACAGCTCTGATTTCAAGCAGGTGAGGTTAGGTAGCATGAATCTGAGTATAGCAGAGATGAGTTGATGTATCTGTCTTTGGTAGGTGCACAACTCCCAGGATGTAGTACATGAGAGCACTCCAAGCTCTGCTGATAAATTCCTCACTACATCCATCTGGGCTAGAGTAGAGAGTTTAAAACTTTGGTGCTTCCATAGAATCAGGATTCAGTTCTGGAACCAAAAGCAATCAGCATTTTGATCATTTTTCTGGGTGACAGACAGAATATACCTTTCACATGTGTAGTTGAAACCAAACTAGGAACAATGTTTGACATGGTGGAAGGTAGATTCATGTGGGTCTGCAAGCTGAAGAAATGGGCTGGTAGGAGCTTCAAGAAGCTCAATGAAGAAAAAGGCAAAGCCCAAAGCCCTGCACAGACTGCCTGAGCAAGAGAAAAGGACCCAGTGGATGGAAAGTTGAACATAAGTGAATAAAGTATCCTTGAGTCACAGAGCACCAACCACAGTCTGGGTTGTGTTAGCAAGAGGGAAGAGCTCCAGGAAAGCAATTATCACATTTCCAGGACACTCCTGGAAGCTCAGTCCATCAGAGTTCTGTTTCCTAAGGACCTATAGGCACTCTCATTCAAGTACTCACTAAAATAGTACAAAGAGAATGGATGGAGAAAACCCCCAACATCCCATGGCCTCAGTGTGTTTTCTGGAGGCTCAGGGCTCTGTCTGACCCTCCTTTAACTATAATACACCAGTTCATGGCTTATCATGGCAGTTATTTGTCCAATTTAAACATTTGAGCAGCCTTATTAAATTTACTGCTGAAGACTAAGGATGCTTTTAAGCACTCTGCTAAGCTGGAGCTTTAAAAGCTCGTGCCAACGCAGCAGCGATCACAGAATCCAGAAATGTCTCAGGCAATGTGTGCCATTGGAATACCATTACCATAACTATCTGTTAAGCCCTGGAGTCTCCAGGTGGCTGATTCTCACTGTGTGGGTTTGCTCAGAAGCTATTAAAATTGTTAAAGGGTAGTTTTCGTCCTGCCACTGGCTCAATTATATCTCTGTTTTATAGCTTTCATTAAAAGACAATGATGAAGATGCCAAAAGAGAGTAGACAAGTATAGTGGTGGTACAAACAGATACCTGATATATATCCCTTGAAAAATTTGTTCTATACTTGATTTGATTTATTTTCCACTAAAACTATCTCCAAGTAATACTATTAATTAGCACTGTGAGGTAGTATACTAGCAAGGTCATGTGTGGTTTTCTTAGATATTTCTCAAAAATTAAGTTTGTTGCTGCATCACAAAAGAAATTTCATTTCCCCTTGAAACTTCAGCTGCAAGTAGTAACGGTTGGTGCATATAAAATGTTATTGCCTTTGCAGGTTGTGGAGCTGAGTTTTTAGTTACCTGATGATGCTTCAGTGTTGCTGAAATGTTCCGTTTGCAAGATTTTTTGAGGAGGCTATGTAATTTGTTTTCATTAGGAATTCATTAGTGGAGGAAAAATACTTTCCCACCCCCAAATCCCCATGCTGATGACAGATGATGTTCAGAAACCTGATTTCTGTGCCATGCACTACTGTACATTCTCCTTTAGTTTTGTTTCCACTCTGCAGAAGCCTGGAAACAGGAGTGGTGAAGGGAAGGTTTATGAATAAGAAAAATTTACTAGGGGAGGGAGTAACTTTTATTAAACCAATATTCATGCCCCCAAACCTGATCTGGTTTTGGCATTTCACTTTTGCTTGTTTGTGTGTTCCATCTGTGTTATCTGGCTTAGTGACAGGCATGACATTGCTTGAGAATGGGAAGGAAAAATCAGAGAATGTTCTGTAGCATGGAACTTGTGCAATTTGACAGAAGCAATAATGTTTGGTTAAATTTATGTAAAGCCTGTGGCATAGGCAAAACAGCAATATCTGGATGTCCAGGTCTGCGTCTCCAGTGCTGCTCTTCTTTCACTGTAGCCTGTGATACATCACAATTTAGCAAAAATGGAAAAGATTAAATATTTGCCTGACATCCTTGAAAGCTGTTCAAGTTCTGACTTGTCCAAAGGACATAAATTTGTCTGTAAAACAGATTTTATAAAACCTCGTACCTGCACACAGAGAGACTGTTCAGAAATTGCCAGGAAATGTCACTAACAATGGCACTAAATGACATTAAAACTACCTCCACTACAGTTCCACTGGAAAGGGGACTCCTCCACTGCATCTTCTTCCACTACTAGTGAGCAGCAGGCTTTGAACAGAAGACTTTAAGAACCAGGTGTGTCCTAGGCAAGTCCAGAGCCGTGTCATCATTGTAAAATGTTACCATCAACTCTGATCCTAGCAAAAAATCCAAAGGTCCTCAGGAAGAAAAAGAAGGAAGAATTT
Source organism: Pyrgilauda ruficollis (assembly GCF_017590135.1). Classification (NCBI taxonomy): domain Eukaryota; kingdom Metazoa; phylum Chordata; class Aves; order Passeriformes; family Passeridae; genus Pyrgilauda; species Pyrgilauda ruficollis. The sequence continues at coordinate 5,414,224 of NW_024526377.1, forward strand.
TCTTGCCACTTACAACACAAGGACTGAATGACATTGTCATTTCTGTGTTCTGAAATTCATCCAGAACATATCACTGTTGCAATCACTGCAATAATGTAGGGGGATTTTTGTTCATTGTGAAACAAGTAAAAAAAAATAAATTGAAAAATATGTGAAAAAGTCCTTTTTTTTTAATTGAGAATGTAGTTCACTGTTAACAATGATATTAGATTAAACAAATGTTGTTTGTCATATACTTTTTCTTTACAACATGGGAAATCTGGATGGGGTTTTTTTGCTCACATTTATTTTTCATTTCAGTTTAAAATAAATTCATTTCAAAGTGCTTCATTTTGCATTTGAAAGAATGTTCAAGTTTCCTCTGCCTCAATAAGCTATCCCTAAAACGTATTTTGCCAGATGCATAGGAATATTATGGCAAAAAAAAAGAGTATAAACAGTGCATAAAATTGACACATCAATATGAATTTGAGTAGCACAGTGACTTGTATTGAATTTTTTTCTCAGTGCAATGATCAATAATTTGTCTGTTAACAAATTTAAAATTACTGTAAGTGGCAAACAAACTCATTTTGGTTCTCTGAAACATGATACTTTCAGAGACCCATAATTCCAGGTCAGGAGTGTGTGCATGGTGCATGACCCTTCCAGTCTCAGCTCTGCAGGAGATGGGTGTATTTGGGGTAGGTTTAAATTGCCACTCCGTTTGCAGAGTGTGTGATCCATGCTGCAGTGCTACAATCCTTTCACTCAATTTTGCATCAGGACTTAACATCATGAAAATACATTGGGGCTGCACATAAATTCATCTATTCCTTCAAATCCTAAATTAATCTCTAACAAGACTGGTGGCAGTGGTAGAAACTGCAATACAATTAGCATGACATTTCTTATAAGCAGTGGGCTGTGTCAATGCTGGTCAGGCTGAAAACATTAAAAAAGCGTTTATTTTCTCTAGGACATACTAAGGGAAAGTATGAAGTAATTTATTTTCCACTGTTTCTTGGTTTGTCTTGATGTCAACCTTAACTTTGCCAAATGCAGAACCTGCTAGGAGTAATTTTCATTCTGAGATTGTCCTCAATCTGCTAAGTACTGATGACAATACACAAGTGGTTACTGTCTTAATATCCAAGCAGCCTGAATTAGATACAGAGCATGGTAGCAATGCATTATGTATTGCTGGAATGGAATTTAAACTATTCAAGCGTACAAATTGAAAACTCATTCTGAAGAATTGCTTTGCTTTCCTAAACTGAGTGTATGTTAAAAACAACCAAGACATTTGAGAGACTTATTGCTGGAAATGAATGTAATAATATAATTCGTGCTGTGTAAGGCAGACTTTAGTCTTGATAGATGGTGTTTGGTTGGTGCTAAACTCTGATTTGCAGAAAAGGAAATTCCTTAAGGAAGCAAAATCTCTTGCCAAAGCTGGCATTGCGAGTGCACAGTGATTAACAGTGTGCCAAATCATTCACTAATAACTTAGATAGCCAGCCAATACAGCCACCAGCTGGTTTGAAAACACCATGGAAGCAATTTACAGACCCTTTAGAAATTTAAAGTGTGACTTAGAAATTTAAAGTGGGACTATGTAATTGCCAGTATAATAACACCATCATTAACTCAAGCTGATTTTTTAAAGAAATAGCTAGAAAACTCTCACCTGAGCTGAGAAGAGCCAGTCTGCCTCCTCTGTTCCCTAAGGAAACAGTCATGTCCATTTTCTCTTTATGAAGAACAACATTACTCAAAGACCAGTTGTCCAGTACTTAACTAACCTTTCATAAATTACCTCCTTGAGCAAATTGACTGGAGTTTTTCTTTGGTGAAGATGATGAGATTCTGCTGACAAGAAAGAAAATTTATTGAATATTCCGCCCAAGAGACCCTGTATTTCTGTGAAGGCAGTCTGCCAGCATGTTGGGGCAGACACGTCTCAGGTAAGTTCATCATCCCATCTGCAGGAATGCCCTCTGTAAGCTGGAGATGTGAGAGTGACTTGTGTAGCCCATGGGGCTGTTTGACACTTTCTGTGTGCTGGGGATTGCTCTATTCTTGCCAAAAAAACAAAGGTAGATAAGGACTGGGTTGTTCCTGGCCCATCTCAGGGTTGGAAGGGTGTAGACAGCTGCAATTTGTATAAGGGTTTAGGAAGTCCTGTGCTGTGCCTGGTCATGTTCAGCACATGGTGTTGGCACAGGAGAATAACATATCTGCAGGTCCTCCATGCCCACAGGCACCCCCCCAGAACAGCTCAGCTGTTTTATACGCACTCTTTATTCAAGACTGTTTCAGAATTGTGCATGGTGGGAAGGGAATGAGATTGAGGAAGGGCTGAGTGGTCCAGCAGGGTAAATTATGAGCTCGGAAGCAATTTTTTCCCTTTTCTGGTTTCTAAGTGACTTTTGGCCAGATTTCTGCCAGACCTCTTCAGGCTCATGGGCTGTGCTTTTCAAGGCACACCAATGATTTGATCACTACTGATGTGTAATCCCAGCTCTCTCTTTCCTAGTCCCAGAGAAAAGGAAAATCCAAGCACTGTGAGCAAGGTTGGGTGGCAGTGGAATAGAGTTGGGAAAGACAAGGATTACCTAAATATCCATATCCAGCTTCTACCAAGGCAGAAGGCTTTACAGGAGCTGGAAGAAGCCATAATGCCACTTTCAGGTTCAGTGAGCAATGGGAAAGTGTGTGCACCTCTGGAAGTTCAGTGTGGCATTCTCTGATAGCCACAACCACAAAGTAAATCAGAGAAAGAAAATATATTGAAGGGATGAGTCTCAGACATAGCCCCTTTTTTGTGTCTTTCCAGGAATTTACATAAGGAAGCTTTTCAGTCTGGGAAACTAAGATATCTTAATTTTAAAGTGAAGGAATTGGGACCTCCAATGATTTCTTTGAGATGAAAATCAAATAATGTGTCTTTCTATCAGAAATGCAAGTTCAGTTGTTGGTTTTTTGGGTCTATAGTTTTCAGTTTTAGTGTTTTTCCCCTTCCCATAATTACAGAATACTTCAGTGCAGCTATCCAATATTTCTTTCTGATCTTAACTCAAATATATTTAGCAATATTTAACAAGTTTCATTTCATAAACTTTGAAATGTCACAATTAAAATATGGCAATCAAAAATGTTAAAATAGACATTTTCTAAATGCTTCACCTTTTAGTTTAATTTCTAAAATCTAGTTAGGCTTGACACTCTTCAAAATATTTATGGGAAAATATTTGACTTAAAAGGGAAGATGCACGATTGTGCCAACATCAATCTTCTGAATTCATGAGCTTTCAGTCAGAGACAATATTGGGCACTGAGCCTTTCAAAGCCTTAGTGAGATAATGATAAATTATCCTCATTTTTTATAGAGAGAAAGTACAGTTAGGCATTTGCTCAAAAAAAGAACAGAGCTGCCTGAGACAGTTCTGAGCCAGGAGGCAAAACAAAGGCAACCTTCAAGCTGAGCGTGGGCTGCGGTCCCTTATGAGGCTGTGGGAGCCTTCCAGGACTGAGCTGAAGCCTATGAGGTTATTCTTTGCAGTTTCAGTTGATTTAAATACATTTGCTGTAGGGTTTTAGCTGCTTAATTTGCTATTGTTGTGGGGCAGAGAGCAACTGAAATCAAAGCACTGTAAGGATTATTGCTTTCATTCTCTCTTAAACTGTGACACTTTAAAACACAGTTCCTCAACAAGAGTATGGCCTTCACTCAGGTTAAATGTAACTGTCCAGTTTTATATGGAAATCATCTATTCTACATCCAAAGTTACATAATACAGAGTCATAGAACCACAGAACCATAGAATGGCTTGGGTTGGAAGAGACTTTAAAGACAATTTAGTTCCAACTTCCTGCCATGTGCAGGAACATCTTCCACACAGTCAGGTTTCTTAAAGCCCCATGCAGCTTGGCCATGAACACTTCCAGGGATGGGGCAGCTGCAGCTTCTCTGGGCTACATGTTCCTGTGCCTCACCACTCTTACAGGAAAGGACTTCTTCCTAATATCTAAACTAAACCTCCCCTAAGTTTGAAGCCACTGTCCCTTGTCCTGCCACTTCATTCTCATGTAAGAAGTTCCTCTCCATCTTTCTTGTAGGCTCCCTTCAGATAATGGAAGGCCACTGTTAGGTCACCCCTAAGCCTTCTGTTTTCCAGGCTGAACAAGCCCAATTCTCTCAGCCTTTCATTGTGAGAGGTGCTCCATCCCTCTAATCAGTTTGGTGGACCAAGTTGGTTATGGGGTCTGTCTTGAGCTGAAATAACTTTTTGTTGCACAGTCCTAATATGGTAAAAGGGGTGTAAAGTGCTGCTTTCGTGACTTAGGCTTAAATATTACAATGGTTTTGTGCATCAATGAACTAGGAAAAAATATTACTTAAGGTGACCTTCACTTCCATGGAAGAGATGAACATTCCCAGGGAGCATCACCTATCTAACATCTATCTGTCAGCTGAGATAGACTCCAGAAGCAGAGCTTTTATTTGAGAGCTCAGTAAGATATTAATAGGTCTGGCTGTCAGGAAGATCCTCCTGAAACTTTTCTAATTGATTCACATTGATGCTCTATATGCCTTTCTTGCCTCTGTGTATAACTCTTCTTTCTTCACTTCACATACTTATTGCCAGTTCCTCATTATTCATTCCCACCAGGATCATACAAAGAATTCAGTTCCTAAGTCCTTCTGAATTTATTTCCCATCCATTTTTGGTTTTCAATATTTTTTTTTCCCCCCCTAAAAAACTTCAATGTCTTTGCTTCAGATTATGGACAAAGCCCATTATGGCAATACTTCTGTTTGCACAGTTTTCGTAGTTTGGTGCAGTTTGGTTAGTGCAATGTAACCTTGTACAGATTTTCTCAGCCAAGAGCAGACCAGGTGTGTCAATTCAGACAACATACCCTTAGCTACTGACCAACCTTTTCATGTCTTTAACTTCCTCAAGTGATACTCTTCACTTAAAGAGAGCATTTCAAGCTTCTGAAATTTTTTTATTTACATTTAAAAATTTTACAAAACTTAACGATTTGTGTGCAAGCAAAACATCTGAGTTTTGCAGAATATTCTCCTTTGGGCAAGCACAAAAATTCTGAAGTTTTTTGGCTATATAAGTGAAGTTTTTCATTATTTTTGAGACAGGGATTAACAGACATGAGGGGAAAAGAGTATCCTCCAATCAGTTCTAAGCCTCACTTTCATCTGTTTCTAATCTTTGTGAATTATCTTTCCATTACCTCTGATATACCCAAGAAGGATTTAGAGTTCTGTGATTATATCCCTACTTATGTGATTTTCTTGATTATTAATGACAGCACTGTCTTACAAAAGGATTTAGCAAACCAAATGAAGGAACACTTAAACTTCTGGGGTTTAGGGGACAATTTCAAGACCTGGATATTCAGATTCTATCACCTTGCAGTCTCATAACACCTGGGATGTAAGAGTTTTTCTTTATAACAACAGCAGTGCTCTATACTCCATTGCAGGACATGGGAATTGGATAAACTCCCAGGCTTTCATTTTTCTCTTACCTCCCTCTTCAACTTGTCACTATTGTAACTCTTGCTCCTCTCTGTAGGCAGATCTCAAGTTAATCCCATACCTGCAAAGGATCCCACAATGAAGAGAGGAAATTTGTGCTGTTGGCACCTCAATAGAAGTAAAATAACTTGTGTGTCCTTATGTGCCAATCTGTAGAAAAAGTATTTAAAGTTTCCTTTGTCCCCAGAGAAAGTTGGTTTCTCAGATCTCCAATTTCCCCAGGTAAGGTCTGTTTTACCCATGATGGTAATGGGTGAGTGACCTTCCTTGTCTCAGCTCATGAGCCTTTTGTTATATTGGAGAGGGAGTGACAGAGAGGTTTGATGGGCACCTGTCCCTCAGCCAAGGTGAATCCATCACAGAGACAAGCAAAGAAAAGTGGAGCACAAGTTTTATAGGCAGTAGTTTTCATCCGGTTTCACCTGGATTCTTGTAATTTTCATTTTCCTTCCTTATATTTCTAGATAGAAGTTATGATGAGAAATGTAGACCTAGATACAACCTGCCAAGGAATTTGCATTGATTTAAGACCTAAACCCAGCTTGTGTTATTCCTGTGGATAAAGAACTAGACTCTCATCTCCAGGGCAGGCCAAAAAGAAAGCTTATCTTCTTGCATGCCAGACTGAGAGTTTGATTTAAACAGGTTGTCAAGTTTGAATCCTGAGGATTGGATCTGCTCTCTAAGAAGCCTTGAAACGCAGTATTAGTTAATGTATGTTGAAACTGTGAGATTTTTAGTACTGCTGCTGTGTTGCCTCAGTATAAGTAAAAACTCATTAATTTTGTAATACAAGTAAATCCTACTCATGCCAGTGCAGTTGATCAAAGACTCTGACATCTATAGAGCAATAAGGGAAAGCAGAACAAGCCATACATTTTTAATATCATTTATAAAGGAGCTGGGAAACAAAGTGGACGTTAATCTCAGAGCTTCAGGCACTGTGACTTGCCCAGGTCAGGGACACCCAGGTAAATATTGTTGAACCTGGAAGAATCTGTGACTCAAAAGATTTTTTTGTCAAAGTTGGCAGTGTGGAAGTGGACTATTCCATGGATTCCGTACTCATTCCAGTCCACGGTGGTTTGACACCTACACCATGCATAAACTTTATTTAAACACAGTGAATAGAGATGCTGAATATAAACGATTTTGGGACTAGGTTTTCTTGAACTTTAAATTTTAATGTGTTTTTTTTCTTACAAATTTTTCCTTCTACAGTTTTCATACTAAAGTATAATTTTACTACTAAACAGAAGTTTATGTTTTTATATACCTCCTTAAAATCCTCAAACCCACAGATTTCTCTAGCAAGTAATATATACATTATTCTCCTGCCTGCCAGTGTGATCAACCTACCATATATGAACACAGTCTGCTTCTAAATCATAGCCAAGGCCTGCACAGCCTTCCAGATCTTTAATTAGCATAATGAGCAATAGATGACATTTAACAAAGGCTTGTCTCTCCGTGTTGTAGTTCTGGTATTATTCAACTGCGCAATCTATGGAAGGACATGGTTAACTCAGTGCTGAAAATTTTGAGTCACATTCTCACTTTATTTGCATATGATCTGAGTGTCACATCACCACCCTAAGCACCCTTTTTCCTACTTGTAGAATAGAAGTTAGTCACAATGATATTACACTCTTGCATAAAGTTCTTTGGACAAGATACATCTCAACATTATGTTATATTAGAACATACAGTCAATGAAGTTTAGAATGATTCACCTGGAAAAAAATAAGGTTTCCACCACAGAATGAGAAGAGTCCCCCACTAAACTCTTTTGGCTTCAGCAGTCAGGTCTGGTCACACTGTAAAATCTAAGGTTACTTGAAGACATTTACAGATGAAGACATTTATGTGGTTTGTCCCCACATTCAATGGCAGATCACTCTTTAAGTGGGTATATTAGCTTCAGAGAGTGACAACTTGTGAGTTTGGAGCACAGACCATCCTTGGTGTGTCTGCACAGTTAGTAGCACACTGGAGGTATAAGTAGAGCTCTCAGACCGCTATAATATTTACTGCTTTGCTTTATGGAGAATTGTCACATTAACTTTTTTGTAAATATGTTCTAATCACGGCTTGAAAATAGTGTATTTTCTGATTTTTGGATCAAAAACCATAGAGAAATTTTTTTGGAACAGATTTTGGGAGCTCATCATATTTAATACCCTATGCAGACTGGTGCCAACTCCAAAATTACATTAGTTTTCCCTGGACCTTCTCCAATCAAGATTTTAATATCACCAAGGAGAGATATGCCACAATTAGCGATTCTCCGTATAATTACTATATCCATGTTTGACCATGTTAATTTTGACTTTTTTTTTTTCCTTATTACACTCAGAATTTCTCTTGGTGCAATCTGTGACCATTGTCTCATCTTTCACAGAGTACCTCTGAGAAAGATTCTGGCTCCATCTCCCCTACATCTAATCATTGTGCACTTGGTCTTTCCATATCAATTGTATGCAGTCACACTGTAAGATAGGCTTTAATTTCATTTATGTAACAGGCATATTCCTAGTTAATACTGCTCATATTTTCAAAGCAATAAAACAATATGGTGATTGAAAATAACCTGAAATTTTTGACTGAAAAATACATCTGAATACTTATCAGTTAGTTTCAGGTTTCTGTTGAACAGGCTTCTTCCATCAAGGCATTTTATAAAGACTCTCTGTGACAGCTTCTACAGGAGGAGTTGCTGATGATAATCATCATCTATGCATTTTCAGCATGGATACTTCAGAAATTACCGAGCACTCCTTAATAATTTTGTTCCTTTTGATATTTATGAAAATTAGTAAACTGTGAAATTAGGAAAGGACTGGTAAAAGGGGTCACAGTGTATTTTCCTGTGATCTGCAGAGCTAGGCTCAGATGAATCACATAACAAAGAAAAAGAACTCATGTAATTCTTTGTCATTATGAATCCTTAGCGGCTGTAAATGAAAGAAGCAATCTAAATCACCAATTCATGCTGCCCTGAAAGCATCTTCATTATGAAATGGAAGACAGATAATAAGGCAAAAACATGCTTTCTCCACTATATGTAGATGTATTTTGATGTTGAAATACATTTCCAAGACAGCCCCAGTCTTCACCCAATCTCTTGGTTGTTGAGATACTTAAATAAATAAATAGTAAATAAAAAATGTTACGACCTTCTTTTGAGGCAAACCTTTCCCTAAGAAAGAGGTGGTTGTAACCAGTCTGCCTTCTGGAAATGGTCCCATGTACATCCTGTTTTTCATATTGTTCCAGGCTTTTCTGGTTGGCCCTGAGGAAATACAGCCCAGGGAGCATGCTAACAACTGAACAGGATGAATAATCATGGTCCAGTTCCTGAACCTGAGACCTGGTTCTCTTTATTTGCTATTGCACATGTCTTTGGGTATTCAGAGAGCTGTCCTTGTCTTCTGACCTGTCAGGGCACATTCTTTTCATTTCCAAGGCTTTCAGTACTGTTCATTCTGATAGACAATCATAGTGCAATGAATAATTTGCTTTCTGTGGCTATCTTTGTCATCACATAAATTGAAAAGCTGTGGTTTAATACACATCCCCCCATTTTGCTGAGGCAGCAGACAGGAGGATTTAGAACATGTCAGACCTTCATGACAGCATTACCTGTCAGATGAGCCTTTCTGCCAAGACCAACAAGTGACTTTCAACCTAAAACCAAAATAAAACAGTATTTTTCGTCCCAGAGGAAGTGCCAGGTGTTGCCTTATTTGGGTGAAGTAAAACTGAAATTTTTCCTTACCCATTTTCATGCATATTATGAACTCTTCTAACAAATCTGTTTCAGCTCTGGTAAAATGGCAGAAGTGGATGACAAGCAGATTCTCAACTCCACTGAAATGTGCATTCAAATACTGAAGCTTAAAATGTGCATTGCCAGTAATTCTCTACAATTTATGATCACATAAAAAATTTGGAGTCATTGAAAACATATGTGATGGGTGGGAGCAAGAGGTACAGTTCTCAGCTGATGGAATTTATTGTGTAGATCTTTGCTCTCCTGAAAAGTGTTAGCAACTTAGACTTGATTTCTACTTCACTACTTGAAAGATTTGTTTTCCTCTGAGCTTTACATGCTTCATATAAGTATTTCTAGAATTAATTCAATTTGTTAGGAGTTTTACACTTAAAAAAAGCTAAAATGAAGGTAATTGCTCTGAGAATTTGGGGTTTTGGCTTGGCTTCACTTTCAGATTGCAAAGCAGTCTCCAGAGATATTTAGTGCTTACACTGACCTGTGTGTGACTGCAGTTTATTTAAAATAGTGCTCTGACTGCAACATTTCTATACAGTCACAGCATTGTTTTAAATTCAAGGTCTTTCCAGTAGCATTATTATCAGTTCCAATAGTTTTTCTAGAAATTCAAGCTAGCCTGACTGGTCTTTAATTCTCTGGCTCAATCATTTTCAGCCATTTCAAGGAGCTTTTTGCCTGAACTAGGTCACTATGTTCAAATTCACTGTCACTGAGGCACAGTCATATCTGTGCTGTCTGCTCTTCTGGGAGTTGGGAAGGAGAGTTGCAAATGGCAAGGAGGTACCTGCAAGAAGAGAAAACAATCCTGAAAGACACTGGATTATGAGTGAGCTCCTATCTCTGCAAACAATCCTGATTAGTCATGGTGCTGTCTGGAGTAGAAATCTGCACTGCTGCTGACATCTTCCTGGAAAGGAAAATTACCTGAAGAAACTACCCCAGGATCACTTTTTTTTTTTTTGAGTTAACTTGTGTAAATAAAGGGAATCTATGACAAAACATTGAAGTCAATGTCCAGACGTCAGTACTGGGGTAGAATTAAAGGTCCTTAGGACCTGCTTTGAGGGTGGGCTGGCTCAGCTGCAGAAGTGTGAGCCAGTCATCAAAATAGGATTTGTAATTTATGGACAAGAGAGTAAGAAAAAATGCCCAAATCCTCCACCAAGGACAAGGGAACTCTTTCAATCCACAAAAGTTCAAAGATGATCCCTACTGACTTTAAAATTGCCCATGCCAGTGCCAGCTGTCTAGATCTATAGCAGAGATTTTGTGAGGTTCTAGTCATCTGGAAAAGTTTGTGCTGTGTAGGAAGCCTTAAAGCTGCATTTACCTCCATGTGACCTGTATGCTCTCTTTGTTGATGCTCTTAAAGTAGTAATCATCTTGTCACAGCCTACAGAGCAGAGGACTTCCACCACACAATGTTAATTCTCAAATAGGAATGACCAGGATATAAGAAAACTTCAGTGATGTCACATGGTCAATCTTCTATAGACCTAAATATGTTTATTTCTTGACTATAAAATTTTTGAATGCAAGAAATTGTACTGGAGCACACAAACTCTTTTATTTTAGGCTAATTTCCTGCCTTCTTATTATTCAGTTTCTATACCTATGAAACAGAAGGTGGATGCTCTCTTGTATGTGAGCTGGTGCCCAAAAAAAAGCATATTTTAAAGCATCCCATCCTGAGGCAAAGGAGTTTCTGACCCCTGTATGAATTTAGCACCTACTTCACCTTGGATCCAGCCATGTCCCAGGGCACTGTGACCTCCTGCAAAGGAATAAGTTGTAGATCATACCCATATAACACAGGTCTGAGGCATGGGAGCCAAGTCAATTATAACTTAGCAGCTTGACTAAGGTTCAGAAGCATAAAAAATCCTTGCATTTGCTTTTATTTCTGCACAATTCCTCATCTTTGAAACTGGAATAATGCTGACCTTCCTCACACAGGGGTTAAGAGAAACCCATTAATGTTTGTGACCAGAAATAAAAGTTAGAAGGTTAAGCAGTTGCTGTCCATGCCAATAATTCATCACATTGGGCATAAAAATAGAGTTCACAGTGACCTTTCCTAAAGTATTTTTTTGGGCCAGACTCTGGTATCTCCTCTAAATCCAGAATACACACATCCATAACAGCAGATCTGTTGTAGATTTGCTGTGGTAAGAGCTAATCAGAACATTTTGCTCTCATTTTAATATTAACCAACTCTCACTATTAATCAGATATCAAAGTTCATGTAAATCCTTCCAGGCAGATAAATATTTTTTATTACTACCATAAAACTGATGATAAATTAATTGTTCTTCATTTCCATAAACATTTCCAACAGTAGAATGTCTTTCCTAGGTAATGCAATTACCTATTAATTATTTTCTTGTCTTCATAAAAATGAATGTGTAAGAGAGAGAAACAGAGAAATTTATGTATATACTAGAATGTAGAAAAAAGCTCCCCTTGCATGGGTGTAAGCTTTTATGTAGGACTTCATTAGTGGTTTCTGTATCAGCTACAAATTTTCAGGTTCATCAGCGTAATTATGATTCCTGGCTCCAGCTCATAAATGAACCCTCATTTTTATGTATACTTCTGCTGAGAAAATGATGGCTAGTCCTAAAGTCATTGGGTTCCCAAGTTACTTGGAACCACTGGATACATACATTTGTGTGCATACACATCTTTGCCAAATATTGTAGTTTTGGGGTTTTTTTTCAGGGATTGGGGCAGGGGAAGACCACTGAGTCTTTTGCAAAAAATCTGTGATACCTCTCTGTGTTCTTTAGTCATTGTCAGCATTCTCCCTCCCCTTTTAGAAGGAAGGAAGCAATTGTCTGTAGCTGTGAAAGTCATTGAACAGGCTGAGCTCTCCTGGCCCTTCTGAACAATATCCAGACACAGCCAAAAGTTCAAGACAAAAATAAAGGCAGAGTGTAGCATGTTGACAGAAGCAGGAAACAGGATTGGGAGCAAAGTAGATGGTGCCATTTCCTCTCTACTCTCTTTCTTTTGCTACAACCAGCCCTAAGGAGCTGAGATGGAAGTGAAGTGCCATCTTGTACTCTCTCTCCCTGCAGCCAGACTTAACCTGAAGATGTGCTTTGGTGCAACTTTATTGAGAGAAGGGGACAAACTCCTGAAAATTATAGAAGATCAGAGGTCCTGAATAGAAAAAAAAATCCCAGTTGTGCTTGTGGCTCCACAGGGCTCTGAAATGCAGGGATGTGCTCTGTCCCTGACAGCTTTACAAGGGTTGCAGGGTGCCTGCATATGAGGAAACCCTACAGGGGTTTCCAGCCTGGAAGCTCTGGACATTCACATGCACTGGAGGAAGGGTGTTCATACACACACCAGAGTGGGTACCACAGTGGTGTGGGATCATTCCTGTTTCTGCCTGTGGATATATGCCAAGCAATGCCAAAAATGTGTTGAAACCTATCCAGAGTCTCAGAAACTGCTCACTGGTAGTCATAAAAATATTTCCTGGTGAGTAGAATCCATCTGACATCTCTGTATGCTCTCTCTTAGATGAAAGTAGGCAAACAAAATGTTAATTTTGTGACTACAAAGTGACTACACTGGGTTAACAGTATCAGTAGTTACCAATAGAGCTTCTGCCTGCGGAGAACATCTGTAACCACCAGAAAGCCTTTCTTCTTCTTGTCTTTCTTTGAAACTTGAGGCTGTATCTCTGCTATTAAATTCAACAGTGGTAGGGATATTTTATAGGTAATGAAAGTCATTGTCTCTGCTGCCCAGTGGCCCCCAAAATTGTCTGCACTCAGGGCTGGAGATACAGACCACCAGGTAGATCAGGCCCATTCCCAACAGGAACCTTGGATGTCACTATCCTGATGTGAATGTTAATAGAGTATAATATCTATCCCAGAAAGATATCCATACACACCAGTTTGCAGCCAGCAAGAGATTCCCAGAGCCTGGAGAGGAACCACAGGTCAACCGAAGAGCACCCGAAGGGCAGCACAAAGGAGTTTTGGCTACTCCAGCCAAATTTGGCTTCACTGAAAGCCCAGCTCAAATGCCTCTATCAGACACACACACACTCCCACCATGGGGAATAAAAAAAAGCAGCTGGAGGTGTGCACCTGCCTGGATGGCTTTGATTTATGGGCATCACAGAGACGTGGGGGGATGGCTCCTGTGACTGGAGAGTTGGAGTGGAAGGCTCCAAGCTCTTCGGGAAGGACAGGCAGGGACACAAGGAGGGGTGACAGCCTCTACACCAATGACCACCTGGGGATGGACCACCTGGATCAGGATTAAAGGGAGGGCAGGGACAGTGACACTATAACCTAGACCTGCTGCAGGTCACCCAGCCTGGAAGACTGAGGGGATGAGACCCTGTAGAGACAGATGGGAGTGACCACACATTTCCAAGCCCCCATGCTCCTGGGGGACTTCAACCACGCCAATATCTTTTGGAGGGACAGCACAGCAGGGCATAAGCAATCCAGGAGGTTCCTAGGAAATCTTGGTGACAATTTCCTTTGCCAAGGAATAGAGGAGCTATGAGGAGAGGTGCTATGCTGGACCTTGTTCTCACTAAAAAGTAGGGATTGATGGGGAATGTGAAGTTCCAGGGCAGCCTTGGCAGCAGTGACCATGAAATGGTGGAGCAAGGAGAGATGTTATGCTGGACCTTGTTCTCACTAAAAAGTAGGGATTGATGGGGAATGTGAAGTTCCAGGGCAGCCTTGGCAGCAGTGACCATGAAATGGTGGAGTTCAGGATCCTTGGGGCAGCAAGGCAGGTGCACAACAAGCTCACTGCCCTCAAGGGAATAGACTTTGGCCTCTACAGGGATCTGCTTGGTAGAGCACCATGGGATAGAGGCCTGGAGAGAAGAGGGAGGCCCAGGAAATTGCTTAATATTGAAGGATTGCCTCCTCCAGTACCTAAAGGGGCCTACAAGAAGGCTGGAGAGCAACTTTTGAGAAGGGCAGGTAAAGACAGGACAGGAGGGGTTGAATTTAAACTGAAAGAAAGTATGTTTAGATTAGACATTAGAAGGAAATCCTTTCCTGTGAGAGTAGTGAGGCACTAGAGTAAGCTGCTCAGAGAAACTGTAGATGTCCCATCCCTAAAGGTATTCCAGGTCAGGCTGGGGTTCTGAGCAACCTGATCTAGTGGAAGGTGTCCCTGTCCATGGCAGGGGGTTGGAATGAGATGATCTTTAGACCTCTTCCAACACAAACCATTCTATGATTCTGCTAATGTAGGTTTTTCCATGCTCCAATTCTAGAGAACAATCCAGATATATTTAAGTTCTTGGAATAGATGTAGTTTAAACTTTTGGGGGATGAAACAATAATCACAAAAGAGATCAAGAATTTGTTTTGCATAATATGTCAGCAGAGTATGTTGTGCATGATCTTATAATATGCACTTCAGTACTGGCAATTATGTATCTCATTGTAGAAATCTCACTTTTCTAATTAATGTTGCTTCATTTTCTACTGGGAAATATAATTCGTGAGTGGAATGGAAAAAACCTTAATAAATCAATGTCAGTGTTCAAAGGCTTGAAAAGCTTGTGGCAGAAATGAGACTTGTTTAAATGATACAAGCAGGTAATGCTATCACAACCTAACAAGACCCTGTTTATCTTCAAGGCTGAGGTAACTGATACTCAGTCTTTCAATATAAGCCAGATTTGTTTAATATCACTTTTCACATACTGATTTGATGAAACTAATTCTACCTCTGCAGTGATTAATTTTCTAATGTAAAACTAGCAACCAGAATGAAAAAAAATCTTCAAATCGTCAAAGAAGGTTAAAATGTTTATTCTCTTGACCAGTATGCTGGAAGAGGCTACACATGGTTCATTTCTGCTAAGAAGTGGGAGATCTTTAAGGCAATCCTGCTCTTTGTAGCTCTCTGTCTATCCTGGGTGAGCAGTCATTCTGTTCTTCACTCACTTCATGTGTTCAGCTGTTTAAATCTTAAGGAGTCTCAGAAAACTTTATCACTGGCAAAGTATGTGGGCAATCAGAGAAGCTGCCTCGAGGCAGTCTGAAGTCTGAGAATGTGCAAGGTCCCCCTTTTCAATTACTGACCATTATCTTTATTGTGAAACGTGACATTGCTTAGCTGTGTCTGGGGGGTGACAGGACAGCATCTTGCATGTGACACAAAAGTTCTGAATCCATGGAGGATGGAGACACAAGACAAGAAGTTAAAATCTGGCTAAGTCACCTCACCTATTCATTGTTTATTTCAAAGATGATGCAAGATAAGTTGTCTTCCATTGAGCTATACACATTCCTGAAGAAAATGAGACAAATTGAAAAACGTAGTGGAAGAAATGTTCTGACAGATAGCATTTTGATTGCATGGCACATCCAGATCACTGCGGATGTTTGGTACCTGAAGGTTTACCTTGAGGTAATGAAAAACATGCCAGCTTGAGCACAAAACAGGAGTTTAGGATTTTACTAAACACTCAGATATCATCAGTTTTTGTTTTATCTGTTAAATAAAATTTCAAGAGCTTTGTGGCTTAAGAAAACCTCAGTCATTTTATACACAGGTTAAAGGAAATCTGGTTCATTCTTCACTTGCTGAGTTTCTTTTTTCCCTCTTCTTAATGTCACTCCTGATTTGCTGTGATGAGGGCTGGATTTTGAAATACTCTTATATGGACTTGAAAAACCTGATCTTCTACCAAGTCAAAGGCAAACCCTTCAATTGCTTTAGTGAAGCTGATCCTCAGTTGTCATCTGGAGGTGAAAGTCCCTCTCCACTGCAAGCCTGGGAAGAAATGAGAATAAAAACATGAATGAATTTCTCTGTTTCTGTCATGAAAGGCACATCTGAATGTTCAGCACTGCATTTTATCTGACATTAAGAAAGAGACATTAGCATTGTTGAAGTCCAGCCCTTAAGGTTTATTTATTATAAAAACACCATTCCAAGTGTGAAGTTTGGGAGTGATTAGAAATCTTCTTAATTTCCAGTTTTTTCTCTTAAGAAATAACTTCCTTGCCTTCTGAAATATGAGTAGAGGAATGGCTTAATGTTTCTAATTCCAAATTTGGAAATTTGAAGCTAAAGATGATTTTTCTGAAAACGCTGGACTTGGTCACTTTTATCTCCATCAAATCTTCCTTTAAAGTGACTGCACTCCATTTTGCTGTAAAACTGTGTCTCACAGGCAAAATATGATTCATCTCACTATGAGTTAATTTTGCATCCCTGAAGAACCAGCAGTGCTTCTTGTGGGAATGGGGTTTCCTTTGTTCCAGAAGGAAGAGGTTAAGGTGTATAAGCACAGGTCATAAAGGCATATTAATCACAGAGTATGTACTAATGAGGCAGCTGCTCCAGCTCGATAGAATTGCAGTCATTACCTCACTCCTTTGCCTTTGCAGGAGTGTTATTTTTAATTGGAAGCAGCACTTGCAAATCCACCCATCCAGTTCATTATGGAAGAGCCTTGTCAGGAGTGGCTGGCAGCAGTATGCATTAGCAGGGCTTTGTGTGTGCTCTCACCTTGTGCCAGCTCCATGCGCTCCCTCCAGGAAGAGCAGACAGTTTATTGAACACCCTGCTCAGCCAAAAGGATAAAGGGTGTAAATGATGAGCACAAGGACCCTTATGTGTCACATCAGTGCTGACCCTTTGCAGGAAAACTGATTATTGCTCTTGAAATGCTCTTGAGGATGGTACCTGCCTCTGGCTGCTGATTCTGTGTCGAACAGGAAAGGAAACTAAGGGGAGGGATTAGATGGGAGGTGATGACCAGCTACTGAAATGGGAGCCAGTGTGCACTCCTCCCACTGCAGATACTGAAACTGATTGTGTTTGTGCCCTGACAAAGGGGAGTTTTGTCCTGTCTGAGCTCCCAGTCCTAACGAGGTCAGTTTTGTGGGGAAGACACAAAATGTTTTCTGTTCCGGGAGGAGTGCACCAGGCTGTCTCTGTGCTGCACATTCTGTGGGTAAGCAGGCAGGACAGCCAGGTGAAACCAATGCAGACAAGCAGTGTCCTGAAGAGAAGAACCTTGCATTTGCAACTCTTGAAAGAAATGCTTTGGACTCTGAAGAAGCCCTTCAGCGACAGTCAGTGCTCCAGCACCTGGGAGCTCAGTTTTGCATTTTTCAGTCTTGCATTTATGAGATGTATTTTCTAGGTCTGCCTCATGTCACCCAACACTGTCAGGCTTTGTGGGCCATCAATTAAATATGCAGAGCATTGGTTCACTTTATTGATTTCAAATTTGAGTGTTCAACCCCTGAAAAGGAAAGGGTTCTCCAGAAGGCTTTTCCAGAAAAGGCCATGCTGCAAAATACTGAATCCCACAGTCATACTGAATCTCACTTAATTTGCTTTCCATATATCTCCAGCAAGTCTTCTTACAAAACTAGAATATCTCATCAATTACCTCCTGCTCTACCTGAGGGATCTACTTCAGATGTTGCTACACCTAAATATCTAAATATATGTGTAGAAACTAAGCTTACAGCTTAATATCCTGGGGTTTGTAATCAAACAATTGCTTACACCATCCTTTGCTGTAACTTTGAAAATTGCTTGCCTTCTCCCAAATTAATTTTCTTGACTTTTTTATTATTATTTTTATTTTTCTCTTTCTTTTTATTTATACTTTTGTTATTTTTCCCCCACACCCTCTAGAAGGCAGCTTAATACTCCATTAAGGTAGGATCCAGAACCCACTAAGTCAGTAGAAAGTTCAGCAAAGATTGAACTAAAATATTCAAATCTTCTTTGAATATTCTTCAGTTCATCTACCTAGAGACCCCCTAACAAAGAGATCAAGATGGCCTTACATTTTTTCTGAGACTTCTATAAAATATACAGGCAAGTACAATGGTATATATTTTATTGATGTGATATGCATGTATTATATCAACTATGATAAACACATTCATCAACATCTCTTCTTGCTGTTCTTTTTCACATAGTTGTGGCACATTCAGAGCATAAATATACCCTTGATTGTAAGGTACCACAAACTAAACAGTTTGGATTCCAAAAAAAAACAATTAAAAATAGATAACTGTAGAAAATAAAGGTAATTTCAGAGGTCTTCTTTCTCTTAAACTAGGAGCTGGGATGAATCTTCTCTTTAGACAATTGGATCTTTTTCTCTGAGTCTGAGGAGATTGTCTTTTTTTTTTTCCACTCCTGATTAGATACTCCTAATTAGACTGGGGTCAATGTCTGTCTGAGATGATAGAATTTCTCTATAAATATATCTGTTCACACACAAACAGCTACTTGAGGGGCAGGTTTTTAAGTTCATTTTACAGCTAATGGAGGTCTCACCTAGATTCCACTGAGACAGAAGCGTCCCATTCCATGACAGATATCCTACCTGGTTTCCTCTTACCAGCTGAAGCAATCCCATGTACTGTCAGTCACACAAGTCTGCCTCAGAGATCTGAGGAATGCATGAGGAATGACTAGGTGCAGGTTAGACGGAATACCTAGAGATCAGAAAATAGCCCCAGGCCTTTACCTTTAAGACAAGTACAGCACTGAGTGGAAGAGAAGTGTGTCTGGATCAAGTGATAGGACTCAGCTGGCAAATTATTACTTGTCATATCTTAGGTGACTGGAATGCCTTTTCCACCCCTCAGTTTCTACAGGAAGGAATAGTTCTCCTCAGGATTCTGTATCTAGAGACCTTTTAGTTTGGTATCTAAAATAACCAGATAAGTTCTGAGTGGGTTCTACATGGTCCTGCCATGGCCCTGGATGAGTACATTCAAACCAATTAATCTGCCTTTTAGGTTTAAATATCTCAAACCAGATCTGAGTTCCATCTCTGTGTGCTCTCTAGCTTTCAAAAGCTAAAATAGAAAGAAATTGATTCCTCTGTTGGCATAGATTCCTGTTATGGAAACATTACAGAAAAGGTATCAAAATAGAAATAATTACCTTTGTGCTGGCTTCAAGGTGACAGGAGATGGAATCCTTACCTGCATATTCATTTCTGTCAGATCACTCCTAGCAGAGGAGCCTACACCACTAAGGAGACCTTTCATGTACCAAAATTAGATAAACTCAGTCTCACAGGTCTATTAAAAAGTCATTCCTACTTGAGGAGTATCCTAATCACCCCTCGGAAGCATTGTGAAGGTCTATGTCTAATAAATATACATCAGTAGAACAGAGCACAAATACTCCTTGCAGTGTGGTTTTGCTAAATTATTTTAATTACATTTTCAAACACATGTATTGGGAAGTGAATGCCTGCCAACTGATAATTCATTTGTGCTTCTGAGATTTTTGTGCTGTCCTGGTGTGTCTTCCTTACCCAGCACCCTTGCTTGATGACCTAAAAATATTTAAAACCTTTTTTCATAACTAATAGTCTTTTTTAGGTGTGATTTTAAAGAGTCATTTTTCACCCAGGAGTTAATCTTTCCCCAACACTGGGTTATTCTGTGATGGTAAAGAGGGGAGGATTATCTGTCATCTGTGTAGTGCTAGTATGCAAGTCTTTGCTTAGTCTGTGAGTCATTTATCCATTACTAGTTGAAAGCAAATGCTGGAAGGGGCTTGAGGAATGTGATGATTCTGTTAGGATCCCAGGAAAACAGAAACTGCAGAGGCATATCCATTCCTGAAAATTTTAACTCTTTTGATTCGTTGTTTGCAAATAACTGACACACTTCTCTGGAAAAAAGGGTAGCAATCTGTGGTCAAGAATGAACAAAGAATTCTAAGATCAATATTTACTTGCACTTACCCAAAAGGCAGTTATATCCCCCAGTAACATGTCCTGACTCAAAACCAGAGCTAGTTAAAATGTAAAATATTACTTGAATCAGCTGTTTTTGTAGATGACCTTTGGCAAACTCGTCCAGGAAATGTGGGCTTAACTTTGGAGTATTTTCTATATGAGATCAGCAGAATGGGTCTCTGAAAAGCTGGAGAGACTCTGTAGTGTGTAAAATGAAAAGGAAACAATCTTTTCTGTGGGAATGTGTCATGGATTGACTCCGGCACAGTGCCAGTGCCCCCATGAACATTATCTAGAGGTTAGTAAACAAGCACAAATATCAGTGGAGCAATTCTTTAGTGAATTTTTACTAGAGGAAAATTTATTATCTTCTCAGCTATCATAGGAATTAATGTCTTTTTTATGAAAGAAAAAAATCTATTTCAAAATATCACTAAAGCCAGGCATGGCTGAGCACTTTTTTTACTTCGTTCTAGTGAATTACAGCTTCACCTCTTTCTTCACCAAAGAGTATACCTTGCAATAAAGATAGGTGTTTCTTTTCAGTAAGGCTTCTGTGAAAAAGGGTAAAATGCTTGTTGACAGAGGGAACACACATCTTCAGTCTGGGTGTGGTTGGTAACATCCATTTTGTCTTGGTTGCATTATGCAGGAATTTGTCAGACTTCAGAAATTTCTTTCAACCATTAATTTATTTCAATAAAAATGTAACTTCAAATGCTGGTTTTTTTATACCACAGAATCTTAACAGGCTAGGTGATCTATCCTTATGCCCCTTCATGGTGTACCTCAGGGTTGTCTTTAGTGGGTTAAAGAAGTTCTTCCCTTGCTTTAGCATCACTCAATGCAAACAACTCCACCATTTAAACAACAACGGCTATGAAGCTGCAGAGATATTTCCTCAATTACTTAGTGATAATTAATCTCAGAGGCATGTATTGCACCTCTGGAACCTTTGAGAACAGGCTAGTTACAGTTATTTAACATTGTAGCCAGACAACCAGAATATATATCTTTCCTTCTCTTTGGAACATTTTCCTCTAATCATGAATTAAATGGTTTATTATTAATAATTTATGATATTCCCAAGCTCAAATCTAATTCCCTATTGATGCTATAGCTCATAATCACTGTATCCAACCCTGTATTTCTGGGGATTTCAGGCTGGAAAGTCAGAGAGGCTGAGAAAGAGAGAGATTCTATGGATGGATGGATAGATAGATAGATAGATAGATAGATAGATAGATAGATATAAAAATATGTGTGTTTGTTCATATGTAGAAGGAAATACACATGCATCTACATAAATAAGTATTAGTTTAAAAAGATTAAATTTCAAAAAGCACTACCTTCTTTAAATGCTTAAATAATTAATGTTTTCTGTGAACAATGGTACCACTTTTTAATGATTCTCTTAACTATTATTAAATGTAACTGAAGGCATGTGAACTCACAAAGGCCATTTTTTCTGCATCTGAGCATCTGTTGTTGCACCAGCTTTTGGGTGTCAATAATTTCCAACTTAGAGATTGCAAAATATTACATTTTTTATAATGGGTCATCAAAATTATAAGCAATTGTTGCCATACCAGCACTTCAGGAGTTTAAGCACATCGTGGTTTACATAGTCACCATGGTAACAGAGTGCTGCCAAAGTTTTGAAGGAGAATTAGGCTGACCTCCATATACCTGAAGAGTTTTTGTCATGTGGAGAGGAAAAGCATGGAAGAAAGATGTTTTAAGTCTATCCCCTTTGACCAGGTTATTTTATTCATCACCCTTTTAGGCTCTGTTGTAAATTAGATGTATTTAACAGTGACAAAATTGTCTTCATTAATTTGATTTTCCCAAGTTCAACTTGGCCTCTGAACTGTTAATGAAATCTAAGAAATCTATAAAATTTGCACAAAGCTGCCTAAAGTGAGGTTCATCTTACACACACATAATGATGTCGTCCTTGTGAATCCAAGACACAACTTTTAAAGCTTACATTGCCTACAGATGGCTCGAACAAAACACCCTCAGTACTCATGTATCACATTTACAGCCACAACTCGTGAATTTCACAGGGCCAAGTGCAAAGTCCTGCACCTCGGTTTGGGCAGTTCCAAGCACAGGCACAGGGTGGGCAGGGAATGGGTTGAGAGCAGCCCTGAGGAGAAGAACTTGGGGCTGTTGGTGGATGAGAAGCTGAAGATGAGCCGAGGTGGCCAATGGCATCAGGCTGGACCAGGGCAGTGATTCTTCCCTGTGCTGGGCACAGGTGACACCTGGAATCCTGTGTCCAGTTCTGGGCCCCTCACAGCAAGAAAGACATTGAGGGTCTGGAATGTGTCCAGAGAAGGGAAATGGAGCTGGGGAAGGGTCTGGAGCACAAGTGTGAGGAGCAGCTGAGGGAGCTGGGGCTATTCAGCCTGGAGAAAAGGAGGCTCAGAGGAGACCTTATCACTCTCTACAACTCCTGAAAGGAGACAGCTGGGGCTCAGTCTGTTCTCCCAAGTAACAAGTGATAGGACAAGGGAAAAAGGTCTCAGGTTGCACTCAGGGAGGTTTAGATTGAATATTGGGAAGAGTCTATTCACCAAAAGTGCTTTCAGTCATTGGAAGAGGTTGCCCAGGAAAGCAGTGGAATCACCATTCCAGAAGTGTTCAGTTATCTTGGAGATCTTTCCCAACCTTAACAATTCAGTGTTTCTGTGATTCTGGGTGAGCTCCAAGCAATGGGAATATGTTTTGCATTATTGGGTTTAACATGAGGCCTCAGTGTCAGGCTGTGAAATCATGTAAGGCATCTATCCATTATTTCTTGAATTTCAAAGTGGAAAAAAAGCAGAGATTAATCATAACTTTGCCTCGAGG
This sequence comes from Pyrgilauda ruficollis, assembly GCF_017590135.1. Lineage (NCBI taxonomy): Eukaryota > Metazoa > Chordata > Aves > Passeriformes > Passeridae > Pyrgilauda > Pyrgilauda ruficollis. The sequence continues at coordinate 5,437,159 of NW_024526377.1, forward strand.
CAAAGGCAGTCACACGGGATGCAGAGATGACATTGACAGAATGCTATGCAGCTGTACATGAGCTGGTCTGCACAATTCAGGACTGGGGCTCTCACTCAGGGGCTACCCACAAAACCAAAATATGCACACGCCATCTTCTCTACTTTTGAATAATTTCTGTGGTTTTTCTTTCCATCCCTTTTATGTTTGCTAATCTTCTCTCCCCCTATCCTCACTGCAGACAGAATGACAGCATCTCCCCCTGTCATTGTGTACCATGCAGGCTCCTCACCTGCCTCTCTCCTCTGTCTATCCACTGCATTTCTGAATGGGGAAATTGTGGTATATCTCTTTCTATTGTTTTCAGAGAAACAAGATCTTAAAAGATTTTTCTATGAACAATTAGGTTACACTGACAAGAAGATGAATTTCTGTACTTGTTTTCTCAAAAGGAAAAAAAAAAAAACATTTAAGACTCCTGAAAATGGCAAACATTTCAGGTGAAAGAGAGCAACTTAAACTCAGCACTACAACTACCTGTAGGAAACCCCAAGATACTCTCAGTCTTCTAAGGTAAGGCCATTTGAACATCAAAGAAGAAGAAAATGGGGTAATGGCTTTATATCCTGATTTAGGGGTTTTTTGACAATTCCCCCTCTACCTCTCTGTAGGGTCTAAAAGATTTATCATGGTTTCATAGAACATAGAATGGTTTGGGTTGGAAGGGATGTTAAAGATCATCTCGCTCCAGCCCCCTGCCATGAACAGGAGCTCCATCCAATAGACTGAGTTGCTCAGAGCTCCATCAATGTGTCCCTATGCACTCCTGGGATTTCTGTCACTTGTAAAATCATGGCTTTTCTGAATGCTTGTAGCTACATTTTCCTTTTGCTGCTTGTTTGACTGCTGTACTGGGCAAGCTCCTGTGCCTCTGAAGTGCCCTGGTTGGGGCTTGCTTGCCTTACTGTAAATTAGAATTGAATTTAGCTTCTGCTGAGCAGAGCTTGCATAGAGCCAAGGGCTTTTCTGCTTCTCACCCAACTCCACCACTGAGGATGCAGTGGGGGACAAGAAAATGTGAAGAGGCACAGCTGGGACAGCTGACCCCAGCTGACCCAGGGGACATCCCACACCATAAAGCATCAAACTCAAGATATAAATCTGGGGAAGGAGGAAGAGTGGGACATTCATAGTGGTGGTGTTTGTCTTCCCAAGTCACCATTATGTGTGAGGGGACCCTGCTGTCCTGGAGATGGCTGAACACCTTCCTGCCCGTGGGAAAAGGTGGATGAATTGCTTGGTTTGTTTTGTTTGTGTGAAAAGCTTTTTGTTTACCTATTAAACTGCCTTTGTATCAACTCACAAGATTCTTCATTTTACTTTTCTGATTGTGTCCCCCATCCCACCACAGGGGTAGTAAGTGGCTGTGTGGGGCTGAGTTGTCAGTTGGAGTTAAACTTTGACACTGAATTCTTGTGCACTTATAAACCACTGGAGGAAATAAATCCATGAAGAAATCCTTTCTTTTTTTGCCTATCAGGTGCTGTGCTGCCTGCTAGAAAATCAGCACGTGTTGAACTAAAGTTTACCATTGCTAAGCCTCAGTAGTTAAGGAAGACTTTGCTGTTTCTCAAAACAGGAATTGGATTAAAGTGTGCCATTCATTTCATGGCAGCTGACTTCATAGTAATGTGAGTAGCTCAAGAACAAGTAACTTCTTGGGAATATCATAAAGGGTTTTCTGATCTAGGACTCAATGGAGAAAATTAATGAAAAGTAAAGGTTGTTATACACAGGGTTTTCTGATCTAGGACTCAATGGAGAAAATTAATGAAAATCAGGGGCTGGTCATTAGAATTTCTTATCACTCACCTGGATCATTTTGTCCAGAGAGAACCCAGTTCTGAGCTCCTCAGTATGAGGGACATGGAGCTCCTGGAGCTGGTCCAGTGTAAGGCTAAGAGGAAATACAAATGGGATCTGCACCTCTAGAGCCTGACGGCATTAGGGTACATGGTGCACAGGTGAATACTAGAGCCTAACACTCCTGTGGGTCTGCTGTGCCAGTGCCCTGAATCACAGACCAATAAACCCGGTTTTCCCCTTCTTTGACCTGCTTGAAGGCAGGGCCCCTCTGTTCCTGCTCATAGTCTTGAGTACTCTCTTCTGGTAAATAGGAATCAGAAGTTCCTTTATTAAGATTGCAAGTAAGAAAGCCCTTCTACTAAGTCTGAGGGACTGCCCACTAGAAAGTGGAGCAGCAAATTTCCTGAAAGGATCCCCTTCTGTGATTTTTTTTTCCCCTGCAACATGTGTATCCATGCCTCTAGGGCTTAGGAACGTTTTCCATCCCACTTCATGATTTTTCACTTGTTTAGAGGTGAAGTCCTACAGCCCTGGGTGTGTCCACTGTCCCAGGCACTTGCCCATACTGTCCCACACTTAACTATCCAGCTAGAACTGAGATAGCAATATGAATGTGTTGGTTTGAACATACCAGGAATATTCAAAATGCTCAAAAGAGGAGAAGGGAAAGGTGAAAGAGTAAAGTGTTTCCTGTTTTTCCCCCCATGGACTGGCTCTCCAAGGAGTAGAGTATAATTATGAACAGTTCCTGAGAGGTGGTTCCTGAAGCATGGATATGATGGCAATGCTAAGTACAATTATCAAATTATTATCCTGACCATTAATTTTATCATATAAGCCAGTGTTACTCAGTGTGGGAAAATGATAACTTTAATCCAGCCCCCAGAGATGATAAACAGCACAACAGAGAACACATACAATAAAGTGAGGTGTTAGATAATACAACTCTGAAAACAAGCCCAAAACCCCTGACAGCCAATAAATAAACACTGTGACCTGCAACAGTTAAACTAATAAAATTAAACCTCATAACAATTTGTTTTAACATGGTCTGATGAGATGTGTAACTGAATCCTCCACGCTCCCCATTGAGTGCTATTATCTTACCCCCTCAATGGAAAGAAAGTGGCCACCCCACCAAAATATGTTGCAAGAAAGCTTTGGGCTCTCAGTCTCTCTGTTGACTCATGAGGGCATCTGAAAAACCACATTAAATTAGCTACCTACTTTCTGAAGGGCTAAAATTACATGAGATGACTCCCACTCACTATTGCTGGTATAAATTCCTACAGGAAGACTCCAATGAACTCTGATTTCTTCTGTTGTAGGTTAATGATTTAGCCACTAAATTAATTTCATTCTTTTTTTAGTCTCTGACCTTGGCTAACATCTCTGGCTATTAGCACATTATAAATATTAAGCATTAGGAATACCCTTTTTTGTACTGAAAAAATCTATAGGCCTTTGAAAAGGTAGTTGGCAGATGATAAAATCTGGACTAAATTAACCTGTCTGTACCCTGAATTTGATAACACAATAAGGCAAAGCTGCCTCCATGGACTCACAGGATCAAAGGATGATTCAGGTTTGCAAGGGCTACTCTAGCCCAGCCTGCTGCTCAAAGCAGGATCAGCTATGGGCCAGACAGGATTGTTCATGGATTTAAGCTGTTTGGCCTTGAAGCCTCCAAGAATGGAGAATTCGTGGTCTGCTCAGAAATTCTGACCAGTGATAATCACTGTCCCTAAATATAAAATAAAATAAGATAAAATAGACAAAGCCGTACCAGAAACAGCACAACCAACTCCACTTGCATAAAGACTTTGGTGCCCTAAATCCTCCCTGGTCCAAGTGCTCCACCTTCCCTCCCATTGGAGGCCAGACTGGGGTGGTGTGGGCTGGGCTGTGGCTGATGCCGATGTCCAGGTTGGATCTGTGGGATCCTGGCACATCCAGCTGCTGCCAGGCACTGCCTGCAATGCCCATCGCCTGTGCCTCTGTCTCACTGAGCTCTAATTTAAATCTTTCTATTCCACTCAGCTCCCAATTTCTGCACAATCTTAGAAATATAATATCTTTCAGATGTCTGGAGTGCTCTAAATTTGATTGAAATTGGCTAGTAGTTTCAAAATTTAGGGAGAAGCCAAGAGACTGATAGATAGACTGCAGGAATACATAAAGGTTCATTTCCTCAGCAAACAAGTCTGAGAAGCCAATTATTGTATGATTTCTGCACAAGACTCAAAAACCTTGAAGGTGAGAAAAATGTAGCAAGCAGAATGTTTCCTCAAACCAAGCAGACATTCAAACTTTTCATAATTAAAATAGCATTATTTCCATAGCAAATCTGCTTCCCAGTGGCATCAAAGTTACATCAGTTTTTGCTGTTACATGAAGACATTAATCCTACTTTAAATGTCTGTAGGCTTTTTAATCCAGCATCCCCAGTGTGATTACAATAATTAAGTTTGCCATGTAACACTCTAATGAGAAAAGTATGATTTGTGGGGAAAGGTAATGTATTTTATGAGACTAAGTGATACTGTTGGGGCCTAAATCAAACAAGCTTTCAGGAGCACAAATTTTTGGTTTTTTTCTTTCCAGGTTTTCCACCTAGTGTAAAACTGTTGCTGTGTGCCTCACACCTTTCTGAAATATCTTCCTCAGACTGAGTCATGTGTTAATGCTCCAATAAAAAGGGAGAACACGCTCCACAGAGAACAAGGATCAGACACTATTTCAGGGCAGTTTTCATGAAATAATAGGTGGAATTTCAGATTTCCAACCCCCCCCCAAGAATGATTACATGATTAAGGAATTCAATTAATACCCGTGCCCTTTCTAGTTGTTCAGAACCATTATTCTTAAAGATAGGAAAGGTATGTTGAAAGCAATGCCACATTAATTTTTTTTCCAATAAAAATACTGGAAGAAAAAGGATGAAATATGTACAGCCCTCTGTGCTCCTGACTTCCCACTAATCTAATGATGCAAAAATTACTGCTTGGGACATTATGAAATTACAGGCAATATATAATAAAGTTGAGTTGAAAACGACAAGTTTATTGGAAATATCTGTCTATAAAGAAATCACACGTTTTCCAGATGAGTTGGGCAGAAGAACTAGTTTGCCTGTAATGCAAAAGAAAAAGGAGAGGAAGGAGTTTAAACAGAACTAAAAAGAGGACGTAGAGAGAAAATAAAAAATTATTGGAATGATGATCATCAAGTTATCTAAACAACTGGAAATACTCTGACTATTCTCAAATATTGTGTTTCAACTTTGGTTCCTGTGTTTTGCATCTCTAAGGAAACAAAACCTATCCTAACTAGCCTGAACTTTCAATAACATTCCTAACGCCAAAAGTGAGATTAAAAAACTAAATAAAAAATAAATTTAAAAGAAAACACATCTCTATATATTTTTATTAAAATTTAAGAAACACGCAACAGAAGAAGGATCAAGATACTGTTGAAAATGTCTTGTCCCGTCCTTACATCATTGAGACTACATATTTTATTTTTAATTTCTTGATATTAATTCCCACTCATCTGTGCTTATGAACTCACACCCTTTGTGAGCACCTATGGTGGCTTGAGGAAAGAGTGAAGATGTCACAGTGAAGGCAAAAATTGTGAAGACACAAATGGGACCCTTTCTTGGTGGCCATGCTGGCTAAAAAAGTCACAGAATATTTTTTCTCAGCAGGATCTGGGAGAGTACAGAGTCTCCAAGTCAATCTCTGGGATGCTCCTGTGTTTGTTTGCAGTCAGAGAAAATGGATCACCATCCTGGTGTTTCCTGATGCTCAATATGTTCCTGGCTCCTCCAGGGCACAGTGATCTGGAACTCCTGGAGTGGGGTCCTGATAGATAATACCTTGTAGGTCTATGCCCTGCCTTTGAGCAGTTAATGTTAAGTAAAGGTCAGCACAGATGTGGCTAATAGTGGTTTCTCTTGGCTAAACCATCAGGCAGGAAGGAGCCATTTCATGGGCGAGGTATCACCCCATAGATGGAGTGACCAACAGGCCTGGTTTATGGCATGGGCTGTGGTGGAAATATTTCCCCTTGTTAGGTCTGGCTGTTTGAGTCTTTCCTCTCTTCTCATGCCTCTTCTCTCCCTCTCCCCAGGCTCTGCTGTCTCATCCCCCCAGGAAGTCATCACAGAGTGCAGAGATGTAATCTAAGCTCTGAGACTCCAATGCACTGCTAAGAGCCACCATCCTCAAATCCAAACTTGTTCCAGCCCCAGAAATGCCAGGTCTGAGGTGGCTGCTGCCTTTGTCTTTAACAATGAACCTCTGAGAACATCCGAACTGCAGTATGTAAATGCAGCCTAAATACAGCAATTTATCCAGATGCACCAACTCACTCATGGTTTGCAGCAGGATTTTGAACTTGGCAAAGGTAGCTAAATCACTTTCTCCCTTATATTTTTCTTAAATCATAGGCTTTTTTCTCTGAGAGATGGTATTAGAAGTGCCAACTCTAGGGAGAGCTGAGGGGGATAAGAAGGTTGTTAGCAGCTGGCAGGAGAGGTGCCTGCCTGTCTCCTTTGCTGTGAATAGTTTGTGACATGGTGTAATATGAAGTCTCTTTTTACAGCGTGTCACCTGTGGTGGGTTGATCCTGGCTGGACACCAGGTGCCCAAGAAGCTGCTCTGTCACTGCCCTCCTCAGCTGGACAAAGGAGAGAAAAGAGAACAAAAGGTGGGTTGAGATAAGGACAGGGAGAAAGCACTGGGCAATTACAGTCACGGGCTGCCCACAGGGTCACAACATCCTTTGGGCATCCCCTCAGTCCAGCATGGGGTCCTGCAGGTGGATGTCTCTTCCCCCATGGATCCCTCAAGGGCTGCAAGGGCACAGCTGCCTCACCATGGGCTGCCCCGGGGGCTGCAGGAGAACCTCAGCTCTGGAGCATGGAACTCCTCCTGCCATCCCTCCTTCACCATCAAGGTGTTTCTCTTATGCATTCTCACTCCTCTCTTCAGCAGCAGCTGTGCATTTACTCCTCCTTTCCTAAATGCATTATCCCATCACTGATGGGCTTGGTTTGCCCAGCTGTGAGTCTGTCCTGGAGCTGGCTGGCACTGGGCATGGGGGGAGTTTCTGGCAGCTCTCAGAGAAGCCACCCCTGCAGCCCCCTCCACTGCCAGAATTTGGCCATGCAAACCCAACACATGACCAAATGATTTGGATTTTACCGTGAGAAAGAGGTTAGTCTACCTCCCACAGGAATTGACTGGTAAGGTTTCTTATTACCAAAAAAAAAAAAAAAAGGTCTCCTCTGAAAGATCCCTTCATCTGGGTGTTTGAATAGATTACAGCTGAATGAATGGAAAGAAAAAGCTGTTCGTGCTACAGTGATACAGAAACCTAATAGGTGGGTGGAGCACAAGTAACAAAAAGAGAACTTTTTAGTCACGTTTTGCTTTTGCAGACTGATTTCCTCATTCAAATACCCTCAAGGTGTGCATATAAAACACTTCTTGCACTGACACCTTGAGGGATCTATAACCTTTCTTTCACTAATTTAAATGTCTTGTCACAGCAATTTGAAAATTTAGCAGAGAAAATGATTCAGTCACAGGATATCTTACAGCATGTTTCCTGCTGCAGTGAACTCCAGACAGCAGAATTCTTCTGAGTCTCAGCACAGCCCCTCAGATCTTGTTTGTTTGGGCTTTTTTATTGTTTGTTACAGAGAAGCCACATGTTTCACACACAGTTGCAATCTGAAAGGAGATATTTTTAAATAACATAACGAATTCCATGTTACTTAACAATGGTAATTTTTTTAATGGAATGGATGATTTTATACTTGAAAGGCTGAAAACTCAGCTTGGCATATGAAAGCCAAACCACATTTTGTCATCCCCACACAAAGAGGGTTGGAACAATCTTCTCTCCATATCCATGGTTTGTACAGGAAGATATAGTGGGTTCCACATGTAGTAAGAGAGACTGTGGTAGGTCACTGGGAAACAGTTCTGAAGAAAAGGAGGAAAGCACTCAGAAAAACTGACGTAAGAGGGAATGTCCCTCACTGTAGGGATTCACAAACAGTGCAGTCAGAAATCTGGCAGGAATAATGGCGTGGGTCACTGTGTAACACATCAGGGAAACTATCTAAATAATCTCTTGCATGGAGTCCCAACTGGCCCCTTTGTCTGGGTTATTAATAATGAAGGCTTCTTATCCACAATAAATATCCATCCATAACAAAAATCTACAATAAAACCCCAGCCACACCTGGGGTTACTCCATGGCTTCACTCAGTATCATCAGTTTCACTCTTCTCTCTTTGGTATTCAGTTTTTGTACCAAGTAGCCACTTCTTTCTTGAACTGGAAATGTGTTTTATGGTGCCACTTCACCTCCTCCTATGTAATTTTCTTCCTCACAAATGTTTATTTCCCACTTGTACTCCAATTTCTGTTATACACCTTGTAGCATAAAGCAGCCTCTACTATGTGTTTCACCCCGCTATATATTTATTTCCTGGCACTAAGAAGAAACAAAACCTTTCCAGCAGAGTAACATTGTCGTAGGTGAAAGCAAACAATGGAACAATAAAGGTTTTCTGGGAATGTGCCCAGTAACATAACACCTGTCTAGTCGTGCACATCAAACCCCATCTAGAATTGCATCCTGGGGGACTGACAGGTATATTGTAGGGCACAGGAATGATGCAGGGGGGCAAAAATGTCCTCTCCAACCACTGACTTCCAGAAGCCAACTCAAATGTGCTTCAGGTTAAAAGGGACTCTGTCCTTCAGTTGCATCCTTGCCCTCCAAAGGGTCCACACAACCCTACCTGGGCTGTAGCTCTGCAGGCTCTGGCCCACAGCCTGCACTCCTCTCACCACACTTCCTAAATTTTGTTTTTCCTTTGTTTGATAATATTTCCCACAAAGCAGGACGCTTCCCACAGGAGTTTCAATTTCATGTACTTTAGTCATAGTCAAAACACAATGCAGGAGAATTTCAGGGTCATCGCTGCGGGTTTTGCTCCCAGCTCCCATGGGAAGTCAGTAGGAATAGGAATATTGCTGCACTTCACTCTAGATATTTGACCTTTGAGAACTTTTTCTTCTCTCTTGATCCTTGTCTATTGTAAGCTCTATTGTAACTCACCAAGTACATTGAGAAGTTCAAAGGAAGAACTTCTCCTTGGAACCTCGAGACCATGAGGACAGTGCCTAATGATCATTGCACTGCATTAAAATTGGCAGGATATGTTCCAAACTCTTTAAATATCCAGCCATAATATTTGACCTGCTGACTCTCTGTGCAATGGATTTGACAGTCTATGTTAACCTATACAAAGAGAGAGATTTTCACATCTTTTAAACTTTCCATTCATTTAATTTAATTGACTGACCCTGTTCTCATATTAGGGGATACATTACAAACCTGTCTCCCGGGAGAACCTGTAACTCTTGCTGACAGTCCAGCCACAGGTTGTCAGACTCTACCAGGAATATGGTGGTGTGCCTTCACACTGAACCTGGCAATTGCTTTTCTTCAGACTTGCAACATATAAAAAAAAGTAATTTCAAATTAATTTTCTCTTCTACTGAAACATGTGTCAGATATTTTGACATCATCAATGACAGTGAAATCAGACACCAAAAATTGGAAACATTATATAGAAAGGTTCTGAACAGACAGCAAATTCCTGGTATTTTTTAATTTCGTGGAGAAATTTAACTGACACTCCCCTATGAAGTGTTGGTAATGAGTCAGGATTTTCCAGAGCACTGGCCCAAAATTTTCTAACAGAGGGAAAGTAATTAAACTCTCAAACAATTTATTGCCCACTGCTCTGAAATATGATATTAATATACAGCAAACAAGAACCCAGCTATAAAGAGTGGATTTCACAGTCAAGATAAAAAAAAAAGAAAAATTAAAGTTAATGTGATATTGTGGGGTCATATTAGCTTCAGAATTTTGGGTGGCATTTCTAAGTAACATTAGCCACTTTCAGTGATACAGAAGTATATGTTCAGAAAATTTCTTGGCACCCTCTGTGTTGTACAAAATATTTGGCTGGTGACAATAAATCCACTCCAAGAAATGATGTCAGGAAATAAGTAATGTCTAATAAGAGGAAAGGCATTTTCCAGCAAGGTTTTTTATAACCCTGCTGCCAGGAATGGGCACTTTTGGTTCCTCCCCTCTGCCTTACATCGAAGGATTTATATTATTTATTTTCTTAAACTAAAAGTTCAAGACCATTAAGGAACTGCAGTTCATCTTTAAGATGAATTGCAAACCAGTTGTGTAGTATTTCACATTAATGATCCAGTGCCTACTCAACAGCATGCAGAGAAGCAGGATACCAGTTCTCTCTTTGCTAAACACAGCAAAATAGTGTAATCTAGAAACCAATTAACACTGATAGAAAAGTGCAATGATTCCAGTTGTCTAAATTAAAAGTTATGAATAACTTAGTCAAGCAATTTAAACCTTTCTAGACTGCAACAGAGTTCTACACAAATCACAAGTTGAAGGCTTAGCAGTCAGAGTTCAAAGTTACAGGTCTGCTGTAAACAGCTTCCCAATGAAATAGTGAGCATTTAAAACTCCTGTTATTTGTATTTTACAGGAAACTACATCTATCACTAGGTAGTTTCATTTTCCAGGAAAATATATATGCTATGTGAGGAATTATTTCAACTTTCATGAATTTCTTATATGAATTATTAGTGTGCACCCAGCATGGGTTGCAACATCTCATGTAACAGATGAAATCTGGGTTTTAAATGAGCAGCAGTTAACAAATAGCTTTCAGGCTAATTAATGAGAGCTAAGGAAAGGATTATTTCATACCCTGTATCTAGTAGGAGATGGGATGAAATAGACTGAAAAGTTCATCCTCATGCCAGACACAGAATTCTGGCTGCTAAAGTAAGATGATACTGGCCAGGGACTCAAGAAATGCCTTTACAGTGTGATCATGTTGATGTTATGATCAGACTTATTTTTTATCACACTTTGCTTCCAATTAAAAATGGCTAACAGCCTACACTAGATTTAAAGTTAGAGAAACATCTTACCCTTTTTTAAAAAGTGTTGACAAGGGAAACCACACTGCTTTTCCATACTTTTCTTTCTGAGTCAAACTATTATTTTGACCAGGAAATGCACCTGTAAAGCATCAAACAATCCTTTGTTGTGTGTATGTGGTTAGAAGGTCATGTAACAATGCTGAGACTGTAGGCTGTTCAAAGGGTGAATACAAGGAGGTAACTCCCTTGGATGTGTCTGTCCGTGAGGCATTGTGAGGAGGGAAAAGCAGATTTCCTCTTAGGTGTCCCATATCCCTCTGTTTCCCTTTCTTGAAGTTCAGTGTGAGCTGAGCTGCAGCCATCTGCCAAGAATAACAGCACGACTCTCAGACAATGACTTCTTTTAAGTGTAGTAAAAGACAAAGGAGTTGTTCTTGGCTTTGCAACACAATTGCTTATTGGTACTTGCAGCATATGGCAGGCCAGGCAGATAACCAGACGTTTGACTTCTCTAATATTAGCAACAGCTTCTTCCTGTTTCAAATTCTTTTTGGCCCTCCAATGGCAATTTTCTCTCAGCATACATTTCAGAGAAAAATCCCTGACTCTTTCAGATGTACGTCTTTTTTTATGCAGGAGCGTTAACTGGGACTCAGAAAGAAATTAGCCATCACTCACAAGGAAGAGCTGCTTGTAAAGTTTTTGATGTATGTTTGTTTCCATAATTTGACCAGATTATGTTATGGTTAACCACAAGGCTGAACTGCAACAAAAAGAGATGTTTTGGAAGAGGTGAAGAATGATTCACAGATATAGGCACCAAAACCTGAGGCACAGAGCAGTGCATACACATTTCAAGTGAAAAGTAGTCCACCCTGTGTCTCAGCACTTTGCCAGACCAGGATGATGTGATGCTGATTTAACTTTCCTGGTGACCTCTATGGCCACCCAAGACCCTCAATTCATATTCAATAAGAATAGCTCAGTGCTGTGTGAGGCTTCATGGACGTTTCCATGCCCATATGTCCTACTCATAGCAGGATGCTCTAGGCAAAATTTTTGCTTTCTACACAACAGCCATTTACCAGCTGAAGGTGTCATTCCCTTTAGAGTGTTTTAAAGGTAAGTTAAGAACTTTGAATAACCTTAAAGAAAATAAGAAAGTGCTTTCTCCAAAGAAGATTACAGAGGAATATAAATCAGGTTCTGGCCATTAGATTGTTGGGAAAACATAACTAAAACAAATAATTGTTTCTCTTAAAGTTATTGCAGTCCTCTAGTGCCTGTGCTGATTGCTGTTCTCATTGTACTGAATTATATAAAGCAGGTTTGATGTTAAATCTCACAAACCTTTCATATGATTCTGCTGAGGTGCTGTTAAGCCCAAGGACTACTGAAAACAGACATCTCAGCATCATGAAGCCAATTGAAGTTCCCTGAATGCCTCATCTAAACCAGACAGATCTACCTCTCCAAAGCCTTCCGAAAGAGGTATTTACAGTACTCACAGCACTGCATGGACCCCAGGTAAGTAGTGCCTCATGTGCTGTTGGTATTTGTTGGAGACATTTATGCTGCAGTAAACTGAATTTTAGACACTCTTACTCTCTCTCTCTCTCTCCTGACATGGACTTGCAGAGCCTCCCTGCCTCTTCCTGTGGGACACGGGAAGGGCAGACGTGAGAGCAGGGGGTGTCTGAGCCTGGCCAAGGCAGGAGCAGGAGCCTCTTCAGAGCCCAGTCGTGATCACCTGCACATCACCTGGGGAGCCACCGCTCTCCACAAACTGAGCCAGCTGCTAACTGCTCCTGACAGCTTAATTTCTCCTGGGGATGTCTTTAATGGACAGACTCTGCATATCTCTTATTGACTTTTATGAAGGGCGTCACACTTCTGTTCTTTTTGTCTTGTAGTAGCAAGCTTGGAAAGTATAATAGAGGGACAAAACCATTCAGATTAAAAAGAAAAAAAAGTAAAGAATCTTTTGTAGATAATTATTTTTTTTTTTGCAGTTAAACACAAAGCTTAAAAAATGAAAGTGCAAGTACAAGTCCCACAAAGCACAGGGGCTTGAAGAAACAGAGCAGTAGACTGGTATAATCCCTATTTACACATCAATATTTTTTCTGGACTTCTGATGACACTCTGAGGATGACACTCAAAAAACAGATAGCAAAACAGGTAACATAGCAAAAGGGATGCTCCACAGAAAAAAGCAAAAGAGAGGTGTCACCTCCATGAAGGTTTGGTTGATTTGGAAGAAATGAAGCAGGGAGAGTGTGGACCAGGTTCCAGTAATCAGCATGAAGATGAGTAGGGCGTCTATAAAATACTAAACAGTCTGAAAAGCATCTCCCCCTCCCATGGGAAAATAAAGACACCACCATTGAGGTGTACCACATTAAAACTTGACACAGACAAGTAGCTGATTTATTCAATAGGCTTCAATTAATTATTCAAAAAATTGCAATCATTGCACTCCTTCTTTCCCATTTTTGTGTGCTTCGTCTCTGGGGATCACGTATTGTCCACTTCATTGTGTTTTACTGATTTTATCAGCCCTCATTTCTCCCAGGGGTCCCAAAAAAGGGCATTTTACGTGGGAAAGATATTAACTCTGAGCAAAACAGTTTTTTGCCCTGTTTGCAGAGCAAAAATCCCTGGCTGTGGAAGGGAAGATTTTTCTTTCTGCAGTGAAAGATTTATTTATGTACCTGACATGGAACTATGGACGCAGAAGGAGAACAACACCAGCAGTGGAGCTCAGTTTTGTGGCCATGGTCCTCACCCAGGCCAAGAGCATGCTTCAATAGAAGGGGCTGCATTTCATGAGATCCTCTTTTGAGATCATGGGTAAGTTCTCCTTACTTCATGACTTCACAGATTATTACTGTGATGAGAAATGTTGAAAAAAATTGAAAGTCCAAGAACATACAATCAAACTGAGACAAGTGAGTAGGGCTCAAGTTTAAGCTCAGCTTGACTTCCTGCAGCAGAACCTAGAGAGGAAATGGAGGATAAATGCAAAATGCAGGAGGCTTTCTTCATGTCATGATCAGGAGCATAAAACCAGAACAACTGTTCCTTTTACATCTCCTGTTGAAGAACTGTGCTGGGTGGTGGTAATCAGCACAAGGAGCTGCCAAGTCTGAGTACATGTGGAGTTATAAATTCTGAGTGGTTTTAGGTGCTTCAGTGGAAGATGGGCTGGAATAGATTGAGGATAAGAAAAGCAGAAACACAAACCTGGTTGTGATGGAAGTCATTACACACTTAGTATTGACTTCTCTGTCAGATTAAATCTGTTACACACAGGGGCAACAACAGTCCTGTCATACCACATATTTCTAACTGAACAAAAAGCTTGCCAGTAAGGTAAAACTGGCTGCTATGTTTCAAGGTTCATCTGAAGAATAGCAGGAGAATTTGTGAATTCGAAGCCGCTCTTTATGACCTTCAATTGATCTTGGATGGGAAGAAAATCCAATCGTTAGTCTGAACTGCATGACCTGCATGTGGGTTGGGAATTTGCAAAACAGCTAAACTACAACCTGTGTAGTTTCTTTCCTACAGCCAGCATCTCCCTTCCTGAAGGAGTGTGAATTGATAAAATTTCAGTAAAAATTTCAGTAAGTTCTATAGGTACTTCATGCTGTAAGCACCATTTGTTTTCTGGCGCTGGGAACACAGTTGATTGAATGATGCTTTAAATCTCTTACCTAAATCTCCTGCAGCTCCTTGGAGAGAGTCCATGAATTTTAGTGGGTGCTTTAGCTCCTGAGGGAGTAATTTCCTAAGCAGTAAAAGGTGCAATGTGGATTTGCATGGAACAGAGGCTGTCCAGATGGATGAGTGTCACTTTGTTATATGGCCAGAGGTCTGTATGGCATCAATCCAGGCTGGCAGTAGGGCTGTAGGAGGTAAGACAAGGGGACTACCACCCTCCTTGCCTTGCCAGCTGTAATTAGAGATGAGGCTTTCCAGCTTGATTTTCATGACATCTTGGGCCAAGATATCAAGGCCTACAGTCTTGCCCAGTTAAGGTTCAGACAGACCTCTCCCTCAAATCAGAGGAAGCTCTAGATAAGAAAATGTGAAGTCGGAGTGAAGTGCCAATTGCCTTTTACCACATTTTCTTCTTGAAATCGACTCCACACTTGTGTGACAGATGGCTTTTGGCACTGGAGTCAGCACACAGCAGGAGTGACAGCTGGAAGTCTGCAGGACACATTCCTATTTTCCTTGGCCCCTCCTGTGGGAGACAGATGTGTTTGCAATGCAGCTGTGGCTGAATCCTGCTCCAAAAGGCAGGCCTGGGTACAGGCTGCAGGGTTGGAGCCCCTTCTCAGCTGGCCAAGAGTTTTGTGAATGCATCACCTGTCAGAGCTAGGCAGATGGCAACTTTTACTGTTTCAATTTGCCTTATATTTCATTATCCCCTTAACTTTTTAATTTGACTGCTCTAATAAAATAATCAAATTTTATGAGGCTTGTTTTTTCTGCTTGGTAGGCAAACATCACAGATATTGAATTGCAGTACAAAGGCAAATACTTGGGATCATCAAGATATCCTGTATCCATAGTGATCCATTTATAATGCATTAAAGTTATAGTGCTATAGGCTAGTTTAACTGTTCAAACACATTATGAGGAACTTTCCAGGTAACTCCATCCTGGGAATGACAGATATTTCAGGAAGTGATGTGCTCAGGGAGCGTAAAAAGCAAAATGAGTTGTCATGAATGCTTTCAATAGGTGATCTCAGATTTTGGCATCCTGAAGGCAACATTAATTTAGTCTTCCAACTATTTTGTTTTATCTACTGCTCAACTTTCTTGAAAAAAATATGAAAAATAATTTGAAGGGGCACATTTCTTGCTAAAGACAATGTTTGTTTGTCTTCCAACATACAAACTTAATATAGACAAGGAACAAATCTTTGCCTTTATGTCCTATGAAATAGGCAAATAATTTTGCAGTAATTTTTGCTCCCTTCTTTTGGTGGAAATGTTTATTAACAGGCTTGAAACCCTGATGGATCCAGGCAAAGCTTAACAATGTCTGACAAGCCATTCACAGTAAAACTGGTTAATGTCACCTTCACTTAGCTGAGATGATTTAACTTCTCTTGCCCCTTAGCCCATTATGTCAAAGAGATAACAATAAATACTTGGGAAATAAAAATTAGTTTTACTTCTGTGTTCAAATGGAAGCAATACAATAAACAAAACCTGTTCATTTTCTATACACTGCTTAAACCAGGAAATCTTCTTTTTCCAGCAAAACTCCATATTGGATAGACAACCTAATCCCACAGCATTTACTCAGGAGTAAATGCTGTGGTCTGGAGATCCCCAATGCACAGGAAAAGTCACGTATAATTCTCTTTTCTGAATGATATTGGAAAGCCTTTGCAGGTTCATTGAATCTATTTCTGTCACATAGGTTTCTCTGCCAGGTATATAAGGAAATTGTAATTAAAGACAGACAAAAATGTCCCAAATTATTAATCTTAACTCTGTTGTCTTCAAGGATGTGAGTGGGGAAAATAGAAAAAAAACGTGAATGAGCAATAGACATAATGAATTTTAGCTTCTAATTTTTTTGCCTGTCCTTGTGGGGAGAATTTCCAAAGGAAACTGCCCTATTAAAAATTAGTCCATATTTTATGCCAACATATATTGTAAAAAACATATTCCTATGCTTACCATGGATAATTTAAATATTAATAAATGGCAGAAGTTACTAATTACTATGATAATTAAGTAATTACTGTAATATTAAATTCATGTGTATCCAAAAGAATGCATCCTAAGACTACCACAGATTTAAAACCTGTATTGAATATTACTTATCTCTGATTGCCAGAATTATGTGATTTCTCTGTACAGGAAAACATCATCTAAATAGGATGTGGTTTTCAACCAGAGATGCCATTATCTTCAATCAACTTGTATTTCACCTGGTTACAGGAAAAAAACATAAATAAAATTCTCATCCAGCCTTACGCTGCCTTTCCAGCAATGTTGTAACAGTGCCATGTCCTAAATGTGAAGTTTATTTCCCCAGATTTTGATGTGTTGTTATTTTCTCACCAATCATATACTTGGAGTTGGGCTGAGCAGAGATCAGAGGATGAGATGATGAGATAAAATTTCTGAGGAAGGAAAGGATTTTTTCCACTTAGGGACTTTTCTATAGCTTTTTCTGCACTATTTTTGGAAGAGAAAAACTGAACTTGTAGGGTTTTTCCACAGTTGTGGCCTGTTTGTAGAACTCTTTCCCAGATCATCTTCTTAACTGCTTTATGCAAATTTATAACACATTCACGTTAGAGCTGGAATCTGGTTTTTGCCTTTGTGGCAGGAATTTATCAGCATGTTGTTTTTTTTATCTAATCCGCTTCTCTGAGATATTTTTTCAGTATTCTCAGGGCTTATATAAGGTGAAAATCTTTCAAATAGGTCAAATACATTTTTTTCCCCCTGTAACTACTTTTAAGCTTGATTGTGTACAATTTTATGTAAGCAGCCCTGGAAGATGATATGAATTTTTGTCAGAGGTTTTCTTTTCTGAAGTTGTGTCTGTAACCAAGAAAAGTTTCCAAATTAATATCCATGTTTACTCCCAAAGCAGTTACAGGAGTAACTCCTTATGGCATTTTATGTCTGTGCTATATTTACGTAAATTATTGAATATTCAGTTTAATAGCAGAAAATAAAGCACTTTCAAGGACACAGCTCAGAAAAGGAGGCCCAAGTTCTTAAAGATCACTAAATTTCCTGCATCGATGAAGACACATAACAGGATGGAATTAACCAGTCTGAAAGAACCCTTCCTCATAACTCTCTGGATATAAAGATTTAAACTCTCTAAAAAGAATTCTTTTAACAAGTCTCTTAGGTGTTTATACTGCCTCAAGAAATTACCTTGCATTGGAATCTCAGCTTCCATTCAGCTGCTTCCAGCTCTCAAGCTCATTTGATGATGCAGCTGCCCCTTGCAGGGCAGACTGCACCCCAGGTGATGAGAGGAGGGGCAAAGGAGCAGTTTTGTGACTTGTTTTTATGGCTAGAGGTAACAGTGATTACCTAGAAGGCCCTCTCTAGCATTCTGACTGAAGCGGGCACAAATATTCTAAATTTTGTTTGGTAGCAGATTTCCAAAACAAAAAATAACGTCTTGTCTATGGTATCATGTCTATGATTCTCCTGTTTGTCCAATGAAATTTGTCTTATTCTTTGATAAAACCAAGCTACAACAAATTGGTTTGTTTGTATCCTGACCAAATATGTCAGAAGTTATGAGATTATATTTGCAGTCTATTTGCATCCTTCACAATAACAGTTTCTGTTACAGATTGTGTATAAACCACAAAACATTAAAATGTTTGTATGCATTTTTCAAAAGATATAAGGAAAAAAATAGTAAGGAAAGTTAGAGCACAGTTGGATTCTATAAAAACTGCTTTTTAGAGTCTTTCCTCAGTGCACTGTTCTGTAATAAATATTATTTTATGAGTCTTCTAGGGTCATATAATAAATATAATAAATAAGATTTCTGTAATGAATATTACATTATTACCCTTCTAGGCATTTGGATTGTTCCTGTGGGATAGTTAGCTGAAAATTTCTAGAATATCTCAACAGTTAATGAAACAAACAACCAAACATTATAAGCAAGAAAGTTATTCAGCTTACAAACATCATATTTTTACTTTTTTCTTTACACTGCATAACATTGTATTTTCACTTTTTTTTTTTTACACTGCAGGAAAGATCCAGTAAGACTGCAATGGCCTGACAAAGAAGACCAAATTAAAAAAGGATAAGTAGTTTGGGGGTTTTGTGATGTAATTGAGTTCATTCCCTGGGAGAAGAATCATTCAGAAGAAACTTTTTTATTGAAATTGTTTCATTGCAGATGTGAAGCAGCAAAAGGCTCCAGGGGGCTTGTATTTTTATGTTTTTCTCAATGATATGAGCAGTAAGAGAGTGAAATTATCATGCAGTTTATGGGAAACAGGGGCTAACTGGGGAGCTAAAGCAGGTAAGAGAACAAGGTTGCTCCAGGGCTGGGACCACTGTGGGCAAGAGTGAGTTGATTGAATGGATTTGGAGACTGTGTTCTCCCCTTTTTCCTGAGATATTCTAAATAGTCATATTTCCAAAAATATTGCCTGCCTGTGAATAAAGAAAGGAATCTTGTCCAGGACTGTCAGCCCAGCGCTTCCCATGAACAAAGTGTGTGATTGCTTTGCCGTAACAAAGAACTGGATTTGGGCTTTGCCAAGAATGTCCATATCTCTTTTAGCACATTTTTAAACACAAATCAGCCGGTCAGTTCTGCCTTTCTTTCCAGCCTTACCTCTTCTAGAAGTGTAATCACAGAAGAATAATATGGTTGTGTTCAAGGGTGCCAGGACGAGTGAACAGACGAGAATCTTGACTCCATGTTTCAGAAGGCTGATTTATTATATTATGACATTATATTCTATTAAAATGCTATACTAAAACTATACTACAAAGAATAGAGAGAAAAGGATCCGTCAGAAGGCTAGAAAGGACAGGAATGTAAATAGTAACAAAATCTTGTGGCAGCTCACAGCCTCGACACAGGTGGTTGTGATTGGTCATCAAGTGAAAACAATCCACATGGACCAATTGAAGATGGTGCTGTTGCATTCCACAGCAGCAGATAGTTATGGGGTTTACATTTCTTTCCTGAAGTTCCTCAGCTTCTCAGGAGAAAATCCTGGCAAAAGGATTTTTCAGAAAATATCATGGCGACAGAATAACAATGGCCCTGAATGCTGGTGTAGGTGGTTACCAGATCTCCACACTCATTCTCAGTGTCTGCTTACAGACCTGACTTACACTGGAACAGCTGGGTGAACATTTTCCAGTCACCAGAGCAAACAGTCAGCAGAGATATGTTGATTTCTGCTATTTATTGTAGCAGTTTATCTCATGGTGTATGGGGTGATCCCACATCACAAGAAAGAGGGGAAACAGGATGCTGTGATCTCATAATAACTTGATGCATCCAGCAAACAGAAGATATAACACAGAGATGTCTTACTCAGCTTAGTTTTAGGGAGGAAAAAATGCAATACAGCCAAATAAGAGACCTCAATGCTGATTTGAGGGAGCCTAACCAAGTCTGATCAGCGGAAAGAATATTTTAGAGTTGCTTGGAAGTGTGAATCCAAACAATTTTTCAAGATCTGCTGCTTTTCCATGATGAACTAATATTTGAGGGCAGGTCCATCAGTTCTGATTTCCATGAGGTGAAGATTCAATCCCATAGCTGGATGAAGTTAGATGAAGGTAGGGTTTATATGATTACTACAGATAGTAAATGGTTTGGTCATTTTGGTGAAGACTCAGTTTGCAGCTGGCAAAAAACCCAAAGCATTGCCACAGAACTTCTAACATGTTCTCAGGCCTATTTTGCAAAGGGGAAGGTTGCATCGATGAGGAGACACTGGACTGTGGTATAACAAGAATTCAGAAAGTGTAGCTGAATTTATGACTGCTGAAGATTTTTAAAGGATGCAGCCATCTCTCTTGGTACCAGGCCAGACTTACCCCTATACTACTCCACTGACTTACACACACATTTGACTCACTGTTAATAACACTGGGTTTTTTTCTGAAATATTTAGTTCTGCAACTATCCTCTGAGTCCCAGGAGGAATGTGACTGGTGCTGGGAAGAGTACAGGACATGTTGGGTTTGGCTGGGATGACTGTTTTTGTTGCTCACTCATGAGTGTTCTCATGTCAACTTGCTCTTGCATTCAGCTTCATGCCTCAGAAGCTGTGACTTGAGAGAGTTTTTATATATATTCACAAGAAATCTGTAACTGTGGGCTCAAAACTTCTGAAAACTCAAAACTTTCTTACACAGATTTTATAAAAAGCCCAAATGAGAGTCATGGAAAAACTGTCTTTGGAATAATACTGCTTTCTAACAAGATGTGTTTTCTTGGGAGAATGGTGAATAATCTCTAATATTTTCTAAGGCATTGACCTCACTGCTGATGTAGCACACACAGCCACCATTCTCCTCACTGAGTAGGGAAGCCACCATTTCATTTATTGCCATAATTAATATTATGTTGTGTTATTTTTCAAAGCCCAATGTCCAAACTGTCTAATTCTCCTAATTTCAGAGTTTAGCATAAAAGCATGAAAAGCCAAGGGCTCCAGAACCAAAAGACAACTGTCAAGAAGAGGGAAAAAAACCAAAGACAGAAAAGGAAATGTTGCTCAAGTGTAGTTCAATTTTACCAGATAAGCCATGGGGACTAAGTGACTTCCAGATATCACCCAGATAGATTTGTAGCCCCCACAATTCACAGGTGAAGAGAGAATGAAGACCCACATGGTTATGCACACCTCAAGTCCCTTTCCCAAAGGGAGCTTCAGGTTTTCCTGGCTCTGGACACTTCTTGAGGGAAGCTCTTCTCCCCTAACCTCTGGAGGAGAGCATTCCCTTGGCTGTTACAGCTGCCTCCACCCACAATTCACATTTCTGAGAAACCACATGAAGGACACAGGGACTGCAGAGTCATTGCTCAATGTACTGAAGAAAACTTTGATAGAAGACAGTAAAACAATGGTGATGATGGGTGTGGATGATGATGAAGACTGCACTTATAAGTTAGCACATCTCCCTGAAGTTTCCTAAGCCCTTGGGCATCTAAAGCTGAGGAACTGTTTTCTGTCATGAGGGTGATTGAGAAACTCATGTGTGGCTAACCAAGAAATTTGATTAATTCACCATCTCAGTTGTACAGGAAGCACAGAAGAAATCAATGAGTAGTGCAGAAGATGAAAAGCCAACAGCTGAGCTCAGAAAGCAGGATCTGACTAAACTGCACCACATAAGACCCTAAACTCCTATTAACTTCCAAACCAGAGCATTAAGTTTTTGAACCCTCTCTCAACTCCAATTATTTTCAGTTCTCTTCACCATACAGAAAATGGTGAAGATATGGACAATTTTACATATCAAGCATCTTCTGATTTCTGATTAGGGCATCATCACCTTTTCAGAGAATCCCAGTTCATCTTAGTTTTTGAAAATTATCTTGAAAAGAGCAAAAAGTTTTCCCAGAATTTTCATCATAATCCAAGTTTAGGAGTACTTTTTTTTTTTTTTTTTTTTTTTTTTTTTATTTTTTTTTTTTCAATTAGACTGAATGTAGAGGCAAGGCTCTTGTGCAAAGAACATCTTGGGTTTTTTTTTTTTTTTTTTTTTTTTTTTTAGTACAGCTTTATCTATCAGACTGAATGTAGAGGCAAGGCTCTTGTGCAAAGAACATCTCACAGTATGGCACCCTCGCCCAAACTTCAGGGCAAGAGTATAAAATTTTACTCAATTCTGACTCTCATTTTTATTCAAATGATGAAGAGGAAATCAACACTATATACTGTGCTTCAGGGTATCTTCATCATAAGACTATTTGTATCCAGAAGTGTAGATAAACTAAACCTCAATTAACCAAATCTGGTTATAATCCTTCCCTATGGGCACTCAGCATATTTAAAAAGAGGTAGCACTGTAACTTGTTAATTTAGCTAAAAAGGAGCAATAAAGCTGTCTGCTTAAGAAGAAAAAGCATAGCTAATGGTCTCTGCCTGCTGGATTCCTGAAATCTTCTGGACTACCCTAAGCCTTTATTGCATCAGCCCCACAGATTTCATGTTCCAGGGTTGGTCTTTAGACCCAGATACTCCATATACCTGCACAGTTCACAACTGAACATCCATTTTTGCTTTAATTGAAATGGTTTTACCTATTTCCTGTATTTCTCTTACTTTTGTGCCAGTGTCATTGGCACATTGGCAAAGTCATTGGCAAAGATTTCAAAAAAATAAATATTTCAAATAAGTACTGTCAGCTTCTGGGCCTGAACTTACCTCTATGTATATAGCACATTCTATCTACTAAGAAAAGAAGATCTGTTTTCATGATTTACTTTTCTTTATGG
The DNA here is from genome assembly GCF_017590135.1 of Pyrgilauda ruficollis. NCBI lineage: Eukaryota > Metazoa > Chordata > Aves > Passeriformes > Passeridae > Pyrgilauda > Pyrgilauda ruficollis. The sequence goes on from NW_024526377.1 coordinate 5,460,027, forward strand.
AGCAGAGTGCTCAAAATGGATGTGAATTTATCAGTATGACTTAAGGATGCACAGTTACCTGTACTACTGTGACACAGGATAGAAGTAGGATTCCTCATGTTACACAGTGGTTCTTTTATTCCCAGCATCTCTAAAGTCCCATTTTGACCCTTGATAATGCCCTTGTTTCCACCATCACTTAAGACTTTCACTTCTCTGAGTGTAGCAGTAGCATTATAGTTCATGAACTCACAACACTTTATAAGGAAAATTGTCTTCCAGTCCAGCACAAAGCCAAAGGAAAGCCACTGTGCTGTTAGTCTGTCATTGGGTCACTTCCCATCAAGACTTTCTACACCTCAGTTGTTTCAGAAGCAATAAAAAGCAGCATTATATGTGCCAGTACTTCTTAGAAAGTTGTTTTGTTTGTGGCTAAAATAATGATGCTGGATTTAGAAAGAGCCCAAATCCTCAGTCACACAGTGTTATTCAACAGGATGAATAACAAATCTGGCTAAGTAAATTACCTGCTCATGCCAGCTGTTCACTCTAATTTTGTGATCTCCACCACTGTTGCATATACATATCTAAACTCTACTTTAAATGTTTCCTGCTTCAAAGAAAAAGGCTTACCAAATTTCCACTTAGAAATCCAACACCTGATAAAGTATTGCATTTCAAGTACCCAATTGTTGTCTCCAATAATTTTTTTTTTGCTGTGAATAATAAAGCCCCAAGGAGATTTTACTCTAACATTATCTTTGTCAATTTTAAGTTAATTTGCCTGTAGGCCTATGACAGATGCTGTTATATCTCACTGGATCCTGAGGTTTTATGAGTGATTTCTGAATTTAAAAAAAATCCCAAACAAATATTTTAAGCACCAGTTGAGGTGTTTCTTAAAACTGCTTTTTGCAGGGAAAAAAAAGATTGGTTTTGACTATTTCAAGAATATACTTTAAAAAAATAACTGTCATTGTAACAGGGGTAGGTTTCCATTTTAGAATTCTACTGCAGTAAGTGTTCTTAGGTCTTTCACTGCTGTAGTTTTGGGTGTTGAAGCTGTTTATGAGATAATGTGAACACTGTGGAAAGAGAGACAAGTTCCCAGTCTGACCCTGACCCAACATAAATCAAGAGCAGCTCTTGCTAAAGCTCATTATGAGATTGGTGAAATAGAGAGCAGATTCCAGCCCAGCCTGACTGCTAAGCAGTGCTTTTTGTCCAGTGTGGAAGCACTTTTAATGGCTTTGGATAACCATCCATCTGAGCAGCATGATTCGTGGCTCTGTCAAAGATGTCATGCCATCTTCCCCCACATTTTTTCTTTTTAATTTTTTTTTTTTTTAAATAAAGAACAGTGTAGCATTTTAATGGGAATTAGCTCATGAGTAAGAAAGGAAAGATATTTTCTGTGAGGAAATTTGAGTGAAAGTTAAGGACAAATTTTTTGTTTGAATCAGCTGGTTCAGTCCACACCAGCCATAAACAAGCAAGAGAGCTGTCCATGGGGGCATAAGAATTTACTCAACAGCTTGCATGGTCTGAAGGTTACACACAGCTGCACTTGCCTGTCCATGGGATATTGCATCAACGGTGAGAAATAAAATGTTTTCTAATCCATACTTGGAACCTTTAAAGGTCTCTGAAGGAAGGGGATGCCTTCAGAATCTGTCAGAAGAAAGATATCTGGCTGACACCAGGGGAGACCACATGGAAATATGGTCTACTGGATTCAGCAAAGGAAAGGAATTTCTCTTTCCTGATATGAATTTCTTAGAATGACATTGTAAGCATAAGAGTAATCTCTATTTTCTGATTAATTTCTAGTATGATAACAAGTCTTACCCTGGACTAGAGGGAAAAAAAAATTAAAAAAAGTTTTGTTTCAATCAGTCCAGTTCCCAAAAAGTGTTTTTTTTTGCTGCAAAGGCATTTTGTCTGAATGCTGTTGAGCAGTTGCATTTTGGAATACCAAGTCAGAACCAACACAGGAGATGTTAGATTTGTGTCTCCACTGATCTAGGTGAGGGGACAGACAGCAGGTGGCACGTGGTGGGGTTTCAGTGCCAGCCTGTCCATGGCACAAAGTGCCCCTCTCACTGCTGTCCAGGTCTGAAGATGTTTTCCTTCAAAGCACACAGAAGGAAAAGCGAGAAGAGAAGCCATGCATGGACATGAGCTGCTTTTCTCAGGAAGCTGTAGAACCACTTGATGTGGAAACAGGCCCTTCAGCCAGGCACTTGGGTGGAGATGATCCCAGACATCCCAGGTCCTGGAAAGGTGCACACAGCTTATTATTCACTGGTGTTAGTTTTTTATCACTGGGTTTTTATGTCCCCATTTCCTTAGGGAGCCTTTCCACAGAGACTCAGAAAATAGCAATTTAATGTACTCCATGATCAGTGTTGGGATTACCTCTCTTGGTTCTCCTCTTTTCCCAGGCTCCAACTGTGCTTCCTCAGTTGCCCAAAAGGGCAAATATTCCTCTGCTATTGTGTCTTCCGCTGGGACAGGTTTAGATTCCTCTGACAGTCCAATTTTAAATCAGATCAGTGGTCTGTTTTGACCAATAGTCTGTTTCCATCTGTAGGCAGCATGAGAAGTTTCCATCAGGTCTCCTAACTACTCCATATTTCTTTGCCAGGGTAATCCCACGTGGTCCTGGACAGCAGACATATGTCTGCAAATATGTCATTCACTCAGAAACAGTTAAATTTACCAGACAGCTTTTCACTCAGCAGAGGATACACACTCAACTAAATTTGCAGAAACTGAAGTCAAACAAGCTCCCCATTCATGCAAAAACTTGATGTTCTGTCAGTTTTAAATTTCAAGTTATACAAGTATCTCAAATTAATGAAAGGATTAGATTCTAATCCTTTCAAATATTTCTGTGTGCACATTGTGTGTTGCATCCACGGCTGCTTTAATTTCAGGCTGAATAAAAATGCCTGCAGAAAGTGGCTGTTTTTCTCAAAAACATTCTATTTTCTGTAGAAAACGAATAATTTATGACAAGAATTTCTTTTCCTATTTGAGTAAAGAAAATGCTTGAAGTGTTGATGAAAATCCTCCAAAGGAAAATGCTTTTATTTTTTTAGCAGATCATAGCAGTTCATATCTTTCAAATCTCAGTCAACTTAACTAGTCAGCAGCATTTTCCTTATAGGCAGTAGAGAGATTATCTCCTCTACAGCTTGTCCTGTTTAGAGGCAGCTGAAGGATAATGGTGGAACACATTGTGGAAGCACCTCTTTTTCCACATATGACAGAGGAAAGCTGGGTGACTTATAAACTAGACCCCAAATTTTTAGATGTCTTAAGGTAAGTGAAGAGTATTCCAGTCTTAAGTGCGATATATTTAAAGCCAAAATTACATTTCTTATGTCCTTTCTTTGCCTTAATTATATTTATTTTCCAGGGGAAACTAAACCAGACCAGATTATTGCAGGACGCTGATGACAATGGGACAATGTTCCTGTCCTTCCATCTTTTATCTGCCTCCAAACAACAGTAAAATTTCTGCTGCAGTCATAACAGAAGCTAAACATGCATAAACTCAGTATGGCTGCATAAACAAGATGACTCGCAGCATTATGAGCAAACATCAATATATGTGGGTTTTCCTTTCTTTTTTTTACTCTTCAAGGCAACTCTGACTTGCAGATCTGGTAAAGTCACACAGGGTAATGTCCTTAATGCTTCCTGTTACTCTTAATGGAGAAGCTGGAAAATGCTTTACCCACCAGTGAACAGTCCCTGCACACACATTTGTCTTTACAGTGATGTAACACTCTTTGTCTTTTACACAGAATTAGTGATTCAGAAGTATTGTAGCCATCAGTTCTCACCCAAATCTTGCTTCTTAGTCCAGCCTTGTTTTCCAGGCTGGGACCAAACCAGCAGAGTTTTCAACTTAAGCTGCCACCCAAACCAAGCTGTGCCCATAAGAGCTCAGCAACCTGAGAATGAGAGTCTGAAGAAGGGAAAGGGCAGAAACACCCACTTTCAATAATACAATATTCTGTATTTGAGGGGACCCACAAGGGTCAGTCCAGGTCCAATTCCTGCTCCTGCACAGGAACACCCCAAGGATCTTGCCATGTGCCTGAGGGTGTTGTCCAAGTGCTTTTTGAGCTCTGTCAGGCTTGGTGCTGTGACCACTTCCCTGGGGAGCCTGTTCAAGTGCCCAACCTCCCTCTGGGTGAAGAACCTTTTCCTGATATCCAACCTACACTTCCCCTGAGGGAGCATCAAGTCTTTTCTGTGGCTCCTGTGACACTTCACCAGAGAGAAGAGGTCAGTGTCTGCCCCTCTTCTTCCCCTCAAGAGGAAGTTTTAACTGCAGTGAGCTCTCCCCCAAGTCTCCTCTTTTCCAGGCAGAACAGACAAAATTACCTCAGCCTTGTATGGTTTCCCCTCCAGACCCTTCACCATCTTCAGGCCATTTTTGCCAAAAGGGCAATTTTGCACATTGTGGTGGTGAAAGGCAGAAAGGTCAGAACAGCTGCATCTTAAGGCTTAGAAGGCCCATGACTCAAGATTTTAGAATGAAGTTAACCCCATGTGAGCAGTTAAATGATTCTCTGTTACATATTAAGAGGAAACAACCTGGCTGTGTGTGCAGTACAACCACTAATAGATGGCCCAGATATCCATTCCCAGTGCCCTGGTTCTCCCAGACTTTTCCAAAGTCTTGCATGGAAGATAAGGAGGAGAAGAGAAACTCTTTGCTAATGACTGTGAAAACAGCCTGGCACACTGAGTTCCTCCCTTCCCCATCCTCCTCTCTATTTCCACATGGAAGAAAGGCTGATTATGTTAACCCAGCTCTGCATATGAAGCTGTCCATCCTGTTCTCACATGTGGGGCTTTTTGTGGAGGAAGGAGCCTATAAATAGCACAGCTCTAAGGTGCTGCTGTAAACAGCCTCGTAAAACACAGGCTGCTTGCAAAGCAGTGCAGAGCAGTCTGTGCCAGTGTGATGCTGGAGGGTTGTCTGTGCTGACTGCAGAATTCACTCTGTCCCTTTGTTACAAATGCCTCCTCCTCCTCCTCTTCCAGCTTACGGGGACTCTCATCACATTCCAGCTCCAGTATTGCCCATGCTGTGCAGCACTGGTCACAGCCAGACTGCTCCTGGTGGCCCCTAAAACCTACAAATCCCACATTTTTTGAACAACTAATGCTCTGAGATGAATTTAGTAGGAGACAGCTTAAAAGTAAACTCTAAACAAGCTTTTTCTGTACACTTGGAATCTTATTTAATGTGATGGATATTGATCACACCTTAATTCTCTACTAAGCCTTCCCAGCTTCCAATTTTTAAACAACCTTCCAAGTAGAAGATATTGTATTTTTTAAACACCCAAATGTTATTATAAGGTGTCCCATCCCTCTCTCTTCTTGTGGTTTTTTTTGTTTTGTTGTTTGTTTTTTTTTTTTTTTTTTTTTTTTTTTCAGATCAACTCCATAGATTGTTTGGGTTTTTAATCTTTCAGTTTTAGGAAATATTTTGCCTGGCTCAAATTTTGAAAAGTAAACGAATAAAGAAAACTCTGAAGAGTGGGAGAATATATTCATGCTTTTCCAAAGAACCTTAACTTCATCTTTTATAACTGCAGAAAAGAGTATAATTTTACAGTTCATCATTCCTTTGCTTTCAGTAAAATAGCATTCAAAACACTACATGTACTTTAAAAACAGCTATTACATCTAAAACAAAATATCTGTACTCTAAAAGAAATAATTTAATACAATAAAGAATTTCATTTGTAAATACTACTTCACTGGCCAGCTTAAGAAAGAAGATCCTGAACTAGTCAGTTCCTTTTCAATAGAGGATTGTTCTTGAGATTTTTCTTGTAAATGTTTCATATGATTTTTTCATCTAAGAAAAAGCAAAAGAAACCCTTCAGACTGTACTGCATAATATTCAACCTGCCATTTTTGTCCTAATTTTAATGAAAAGTCTTCTGTCTATATAATGCTGAGACAACTTTGGTTTTAAATACTACACACATTTGTGTAGACAAGCACATTCCTTGCTTTTTGATTTTGGGCCAACCACTTTGTCTGTTCCAGGTTTTGCTGTCATGTACAAGTCCACCACTTCAGAGGTTGCTACACCTAAAAAAGCCATCTGGAATTCCCTGAGCAGCAAAATCTTTCTCAGAAGACTCTAATTTCCTTCTGCTCTTGACCAGCACAAAGCATGGCCCCACAAATATTCTCCTTTGGATGGATTGCTGCAATCATTCGTGGGGCCAACCCTGGACTCGTGCGGGAGAAAACAGAGCTGGTGAAAAGATGTTTGGGCTATTAAAAGAAAAGAGGCTGCAATTTTTTTTTTCTAAACTCACAGTTTCAGTGATCTGGCTCCCACTGTGGCCTGGTCAGAGTCACTGGCAGACCTGAGGGAGCAGGAAGCTGCAGCACGAGGAAGGAAAATGAGCAGCTGAGGCTGTGAGGGTGGTATGAATGTCTTAAGCAGCTTTGCCATCAAAGAAAACCAGGGTTGTGCAAGGGCACCCTTAGGAGTGCGTGAGCATCCTCATAAGCCACTCTTCCCCATCCTAATCACTGCCAGCACTCTCAATCTCTGTAATTTTCTGTGCATTTTCCAGTAAACAGAAAGGCAGAAGGTACATGCACAGAAAAGGATTGTTTTCTTCTTTCAGCAGAAAAGACGTAGATAGTTAGACAGATAACAATATCCTTAAGTGCTACGATCCCTGTATGGAAGAAAAGAATACAGGCTTTTGATTTTTGTATTTAACAATATTGTCATGTTACAGGTTCATGTTGAACTCACTGCTCTCTAAATCATCTAAGTTCCTTTGCAAAGGGTTGCATCACCAAGTTTTGTCCTCTGCTTAGACAGTCCCATTTAATATTTTTGGATATATTTATATGCATTTGAGAACAGTATTCTCTATTTTTTTCCCCTTTTTTTCCTTCTTCATTATTTTTGAGACCTCACACTGACCTTTTTGGCCATGCTCATTTAAATTAGCTGTTTCCAAGAGTATTCACAACACTTCTCAATGCAGCCCTGCCTGCATATTTCATCACTTTGCAGTTGTTTTTCTCACACATCCATTTTATTGCAGCTGTTAAAAGCAGACACATAGCACAGCCCCTCTCCTTCCACTATCTTGCTAATAGGATTTGCTGCTGATCTCCCTGGCATGCCAAGGTATCTGGGTTTATGTTTGAACAATGAAATTTCATGGATATATTTTCCTGAATTCATCCTCTTATTACAAACCCTGATTAAAGCCTTCTTTAAGATTTGCAATCTTTTTCTTTTAACTTTTATTGTAAACTAAGCGTTTAACCAGATTTGCAAAGGAATTATTTCTTCTCATAATAGTGTATAAGAGAAAGGGACAAAAGACAGTAAGGGTGAAAGGATACAAATCTAGGGATTCCCCTCAAACAGAGCAAAAAATTTTCTTCCATTAATTAATATACTTTCTATTGGGAAAGAAATTGATTGAGGATTATGATTATTTTAAAAATATAAAGTGAGAAATAATGTTTAAGTTTATATTCAGAGATTAAGGTAATTTAGTTATATAATGTGATTTAGTTTAGGTCTGTGGAAAGTAAGAAGCTCATTTCCCACATGGAGGTTCTAGAACCTGGTGACTTTTCATCCCCTCAGCTATTTTTCCCTCCTCTTTTCACCTTATTCACTCTAGACAAAAAAAATAAAAAGAAAAAAAAAAGAAAAAAGAAAAAAAAATCCCCAACCAAACAAACACAAGTTTGCAAATACAAACTGGTGAAGAGATTATATTTTTATTAAAAAAAATAAGGAAAAAATAACTGGTCAGGAAAATTTTTAAAAAGCAACAGGAGGAGTTCACACAGAAAACTGAAGATTTTTTCTTTATATTTTTATTGAAATTTCTTAAAATGTGTTTGGAAATAACTGGGTAAGAGGAGGTTCCAATAAGGGTTTCATATCAAATACTATCTTAATCTAATCTAATCTAATCTAATCTGTTGATTAATCTATCTAATTTTCTCTATTATCTAATATATTATCTAGTTTTCTTTATCTAAAGAAGATAAAGAAAATATTTAGGAGTCTTAAATCAATAAATCAACACAAGGTTGAAAAAATTTTTACCTCATCTGTCCACAGAACCAAGATTTGTAACAATTTTTCCTTTCCTCCATTTTCTTCCCACTCTCTTTCTCCCACAGCTGGGAAATCCAAGACCTATTCCAGGTGTTTGCCCTGTGTACCTCTCAGTTGTTTTCAACTTTTAAAAATAGAAAGCCAAACAGTGTAATGATTGTATTCTGACAAAAGGCAATAGCCCAAACACTACCTAACAGGTAACTCTGTCTGCAGAGCAGATCTCACACCAGAGTGTGTTTTCTACTCAGAGATATTTTGCTGAAGCTTCTGGGCCTTGAGCACAGACATCTGAGGGCTTCAGGATATGAATGGAGAAAAGTTTAGTTTCCTGCACTGCTCCACTGCATTTGTAGCTTGTTGGTCCATCTCAAACCCAAGAAAATTTCAGTTGTCTTGAAAAGAGCTTGGTTTTTATTTTAAAGTTTCAGTTAATTTCATGCAAGAATGGTTTTAGTCTTATGATCAAAACAAGTAATGTACTGTAGTATAACATAAATTGTCATGACTTAAATAGATTTAGACTTGACAGACTGTGTAGTATCCAAGTCATTCAAGTATAAAGCAATGAATGACATTATGCCTATCACAAGAAATGTGGCTGTCAACTGCAATTGCTTCTGTAGCACTTTGGGAACAAGGACAATTCAAATCTTCAAATCACAAAGTGTCTGCTTCTGTATTGCTTTTTCTTCTCTGGTGTTTACCACTGAACTACTTTCACTGCTAGCTTTTTTGATATCCCTCTGTAACATTCATCCTTTGCCTCAAAATGTGATATATATCATTGTATAATCAGAATGATAATTTCTATATAATTAGAATTGAATTTGCATAGTGCACAGCATAGGAGAAAATTCTGTGTAAAATCACAGCACAATGAGCTGATAGAAGGGTAGACATCAGGCCTGTCATGGGTAGCAGTGAGAAGGAGAGTTAGAAAACCTGTGGCAGCTCAGCATTTCTGTCTTTGAACCCAAGCAGAAATGTCATTAAGGGGAACAGCGTGTGTGGCAGGGAGCTTACAAGACACAGGGTGCTGCACACCCTTAAAATTACAGGAAGCATCCTGAATTTTCAGTATAATGTTCTTACTGGCAATAATGCCAGTGGAGACAGAGGGAGGACGTGGTGGGGTTCAGTCTCTGCTCAGGTCTGTGCACATGTGAGAAGCTGCTCCTGACCTAATGAGAGTCCTGAGCTTGAATACCACGGTACACTGTGCCATGGGCCTGCAGGCCAGCTCTTTGCTCAGTTCAAGTAGCTCTTGGAGAAAGGATTGGCTTCATCCAGGTCTTCTGGAGCAGCAGCTGTTTCTCCAGTAATTGAAATCACTCCCTGCCTAGCTTGGGCTGAGCCCAGCAGCAGCTGAGGCTGGCTCTGGGCCAGGGGAGCAGCAGCCAAGCCCTGCTCCACGATCCCTGTGTGCTGTGGGGAGAATGGTCCCATCCTAGACTTGGATTCTGACCTTCTGCATGGTCTGGGTTGACATCAGCTGAGGCATTATGCAGTGAGAAGGGCAGGAATGCTTTGTTGTTCTGTCCTGGTGCTCCATGTCCAGCTGTGCCTCCCTGCCAGTGGTCCTGTGTTGAACACTCAATGTACATCATCTCTGGCTGCAAGTGATGCACATGTCATTCCTCAAACTTTGGTGTGTGTTGTATTTTGGATAAAACTGTTTTTTCTTCTTCAATAGGCCATTTACCAGGCAGTAGCCTTGCCCCCTCTTCACCCAAGGAACAATCTCTATCCTCTCAATGTGATTACAGCCCATTTCATTCCATAATAGGTTTCTTTTATTATTCCCTCAGGCATGTAAATCAAATTTTACTCAGTACCAAAATCTTTGTTCTACAAAGAATGCTGGCATCGAGTGCAGTGAAGGAATAGCTTCGCTATTGAATACAGTCTATGTTAATAGAACTCCCCTATCTTTTTTACTTCGAAAGTAAACATCTGTCAAAGTTTATTTTCTCCGTCAGAAAGACAGGAGTGTCTTAAGGGAAAGCACACAATAAAAGCAGATAGATTATTCTGCAATTATACCTTTCTCTGTCTAAATGTTTAATTAGATAAGCTGCCACAGAGACAGCGATTACTTTGGCATCCATCTGTCCCACTTACCGAGGTTACAAATGCAGTGGAAGTCTTGGCAGATTTGATCACAGCAGCCACAGCAAAAGCAGGGAGCCGAAAGTCTCAAACAATGGCAATTTCAAACAACTTTTCAGCCCTGGATGGCCCCTTCTGGTAGAACCACTGCCAGTGGCTGATCTTGTGCTATCACAGTTTGGGATGTACCAACCTTAGTGAGCACCATAGAAACATGGAATGGTTTGGGTTGGAAGGGACCTGAAAAATCATCCAGTTCAAACCCCCCTGCCATGGGCAGGGACACCTTCCACGAGACCAGGCTGCTCAAAGCCTCATCCAGCCTGGCCTTGAGCATTGTCAAGGACTGGCCAGCCACAATTGGTTTCAGTGCCTCCCCACCCTCACAGTGAAGGATTTCTTCTTAATTTCCTAGATGTAAATATAATACTTGAAGACACAGCATCTTTCACCCCTCTGTAGTTACTGCTGCTAAATATGTTTTTATGCTTGATTTCAAAAGTTATACGTGTCTACCACAATGTTAGTTTGATTGCAGGTGCTTCAGCTGCAGTGGCAATACAGGTTTTTGCAGGCCATGTTTCATGCTGGGTTCAGAGAAAGCACAGAAGAGAAGCCACGATTTCCATCACACAGACCCTGCAAGCTCAGGCGGTGCATAATGTGATGAAGAGCATAAAATGAGAATGAGGCATATAAACTTGTGAAAACTGCAGATTGTTGCCACTTGATATGTAAATCTAGCTCACACACTAAAGGCACAGAACTATTCAGATGTGGGGCTGGAAAGATTTTGACTCTAAATAGCAGAGCTGCCCAGTCCTGTGGTTACCAAGGACTTGGCTGTGCAGAAAGTGCTGCCTTGTGTCTTCTAAAACTGCAGTCAATAAATATTTAACTGTAAAGGCTCCATTACCATTAAAGCTCACAAGATAAAAAATATTTATTTTCCTGACACCTCATCAGGATATTTTATGGGTGGTATTAAGCCTATGTGAAGCCCACCTGGAAGACTTGATCTAAGGTATAAAACTCAATAACTTGAAATGGCATTTGCATGGCCAAACCTAAAGTAAGAGTCAATTTCAAATCAATAAATCTAAATTTAAATTTTACCTGTGTATCCAAGCCTCCATTACAAGCACAGGTCATGGAGATTTATTCCATCCAGATAAGGACAGATTCAGATGCCTGTGAGTGATGAGCTGAATCAAGTCCTTTGTGTTGGCATCCAAGATCTAATGATGTACTCTGAGTGCTCCTGCTGACCTCTACCATCAGAAAATTGCATTCCACACATACTCTTATATATTATCTGGCCTTGGGTATTATCTCATGTACTTGGGGCCTCCCAAATGGAGAAAAGGAGTTTCCAAGATATAATGAGTATCCTTCGTTTTTGAAAAGGTCAGTGGGGTCTAAATAATTTATATGATTTCTTGATGTCCAAGCCACAAAGTGAAATAAAGCAATGGTGTAGGAATAATCCCAGCTTATTACATGGTTATTTTGCATAACAGATTTTTCTTTTACACTCTTTTTTTGACTCTTTATTATTTATTCTTTTATCACTAAAAAACTGTTGCGGTTTTTGAAAATGTATTAAACAGAGCCTGTCAGCTGCTTTTAAAAGAAGTAAGAAATGCTGAAAAGTAATGGGGGACATTTGGCCTATGTCAAAAAGAAGAGACATTGAATAATGAGCTAGAAGGAGATGATGTCTCACATTATTTTCTTTTCCTGGTTTGCCAGTTTTAGATTGTTGTTTAATAATTCTTTCAGTATTACGGAAGTCAGATATTTTATTTTTGGATGCTGTTTTGAAGCCATTTGGTGAAGGGTTTTTACAGGAAAAATAGAGGGAAATATAGAGACATTCACAATGAAAGAATAAGGAATGCAAAATACAGCTGACTTCAGTTTTGTCTGCAGACTTGAATTCAGGCCATGAGCACTGATAAATTTGCTAATAAACCTCATTCAGTTTATGGAGTGTTTCAAAACTAGTCTCATTTGTAGCTTGCACTAGTTTTACTTTAATTATACTTTGGGGTATATTTTGAACCAAAAATCAGGATATGCAGTTTACATGCTATTATTTCTATTTGCTTAACATACCAAAATCAGATGCTGTTGTGTTTGTAGTGTTCCATAATCTTTATCTGTATGCCTTCAGCCACAGCATAGGAAATTTAGAAATATAACCCTTTCTTTGAAATACTCATCACAGTTATGTTTCTCCATGCCACTACAGGGCAAAACCACTTTTTTTTTGTTTTGGTTTTTTTTTTTTTTTTTTAATCAGAGAGATGGAGAGATTAATGCTTCGCATCATCTGCTTTTGCAGATGTTACTGAAACACTTCCTAAGAGCCACATATCATTGTAAATCAATATTTGTAATTGCAGGGTAGAATGATCTGTTTCCAATGGCTGAGGAGAATCTAAATGCAGACACAATTACAAAACTATAAGGTAGCAAACAAGCAAACCTGCCCTCTGAAATGAGTATATTGCTTGCCATGAATTAATTTACTGTGTTGTAAGAACACTATTAAAGTATTAGCCTATGTATTTTTATTTTTGCTCCTAAAAACACACTCTACTACATTCATCATCTTCAACCTCATCATCCACACCTAAACACTAATAATCTATATACACAATATCCCCAAACCTATTTTTCCTCTGTGTCTCTGCTGTTGACCTGTTTTTTCTCCATCAATATTATTATGGCAGAATTTGTATCCTCCCTCCCCCAAAACTGTGGATGCTGTGATTTGAAACACTGGAATTCCACTGCTGGATAAAAACCAAGCATGTCCATAAGCTCTAAGCCTTTAACAAGACAGAAGATGAACCATAAATTGTGCATCACTCACAGACCCATGACAGTCTGGTTGCAATCACCTGTAGTCGTTGCTGTAACAATAATTCCGTAGATGAGCTGACAGAGTCACACTCTGGGGAGATACAGGATTTTTTTTTTTCCAAAAATTCTAAGCATTCATAAGCAATAGCATCCATAAGAGCAGCAAAGCCCTTTGGAGTGAACCATCAGGTTCAATGATATGATAAATGCCAACCAGAAGTACCAGGAAAAAAAATTAATTTCTCTGTTCTCTTGTATAAGCCATCTGAAGACAATAAGCTCAACTGGACAAAATACTTGTTTGCATTAGGATCTGCCTGCAAAATGGTCCTAAAAAACCTGCTTAGAAAAAAAAAAAAAAAAAAAAAAAAAAAGCCTTTTTTCAACCAGGGAAAATATTTTACCAAA